>NC_051426.1:26397633-26402633 GCF_015228065.2 Penaeus monodon
GAGGAGGAGGAGGAGGAGGAGGAGGAGGAGGAGGAGGAGGAGAAGTGGGTGGAGGTGGAGGAGGTGGAATGGGTGGCGAAAGAGAAGGAGGAGGAATGGGAGGATGAGGATGAAGGTGAGGACGAGGTGGAATGGGTGGAGGAGGAGGAGGAGAAACAGATGAAGATTAGGAAGATTAGGGAGATGGAAGGAGAGAGAGGGGGATGTAGGAGAAAATGGAGGTGGCAGATGGAAAGGGAGAGAAGGACGGAGAGGAGGCGAAAGAGGGAACAGGAAGATAATCAGCAGGAGAATCGAGAGTGAGAGGGAGAGAGAGAGGGAGGGGGGGGGGGCAGGCACACACCAAAACCAATTACGGCCCTTGCAAGATAGCTTTACGGGGCGTGCAACAACCGGTCTCCTTTCAATGGGACAGGGCAATGGAGTAGTGAGAAGGAGGAGCAGGAGGTGGGTGGGAGGAAGGGAGAGAGAAAGGGAAAAAACGAGGAAGGGAAGGAGAGAGGGGAGGAGGCAGGGAAGATGAAAGGGGGGGCAAGGAAAAGAGGAGAGGAGAGAAGAGGAGAAGAAAGAAATAAACGAAAGGGTTTAGGGAAGGGATGAGAAAGGGAAGAAGGGAGAGAATACGACAGCGGGAGAGAGAGGGATGTTCTATGGGACACAGACAAGAGAGGTCCGGGGATAGGGAGGGAGGGATAGGGAGGGAGGGGAGGATGTACTATAGAATACTGACGAGAGAAAATGGGGGGGAGGGGGAGGGCAGGTGTAGAAGGAAGTCCCACGAGTCACTGATGATGAGAGGGAAGAGGGGAAGAGGGGGGGAGAGCAATGGATGACAGGAGGGAAAGAGTGAAGAGGGAAAGGAGGGAGGGAAGGAATATGTAATAAAGTGTTCTGATGAAAGGTAGTAGAAGGGTAGGGGAAGGGGAAGGGGGAGGGGTAGGGATGAGTTGAGGGAAGATGAACAAGAGACACTGATGAGAGCGAGGCAGGGGAAGAAGGGAGGGAGGGAGGGAGGGAGGGAGGGAGGGAGGGAGGGAGGGAGGGAGGGAGGGAGAGAGGAAGGAAGGAAGGAAGGGCGAGAGGAAGGAGGGAGGGAGACAGGCGTGACAGTTTCCAAAACAAGAGCATTACTGCTAATGATAATAATAAAAAACAAGAACATTACTGCTAATGATAATAATAAAAAACAAGAACATTAATAACAAAACAAAACAAAAAAGAACATTAACAAAAAACACATAAAAACAAGAAGGTTAATACAAAAAAAAATAATAATAAAAACAAGAACGTTAATAATAAAAGCAAACAAAAACGTTCGTAACAAACCACAATACTTAATAGAGGAATGGCCACTAGTAACGCATCCCCCCCCTACCCCCACCACCGCCACGATTCCCTGAAGCTCGGAAAGACCAACACACAAACTGTTACCTATCCGCCGTCGTCCCGCTTCCGACGGATCCAATAGCGGACAATACACCGGCTAATATCCCCCTCCCCCTCCCCCCCTCCCTTCCCCCTCCCCCCATTTTCCCTCCTCCCTCCTCCCCCTCTGCATGAAGGGAACAAGCGGCACAATGCCTCGCGACGTCCCACGATGCACACGCACGCACATGCACGGACACGGACACGGACACACACACACACACACACACACACACACACACACACACACACACACACACACCTTCACGAGCCCCTGTCACCGTCGCTTAATACCTGTCCGTATTATTATTTTTTCTCTCTCTCTCTCTCTCTCTCTCTCTCTCGCAAATCCGGATACCGATAACCGACCACCGCTATTTGCCCGAATTTTCGGGGGGGAAGGGGGGGGTTGGATAGGGGTAGGGGGAGGGGATAGGGGGGTATGTTCTTGAAAGTGGTAGGGGTACGGGCATGCTCCTAAACGGGGTATGGGTAGGGGTAGGGGCAAGTGTAGGGTTAAAGGCAGGAGTAGGGTAGGGGCGGGGGGGTGGGGGTAAACACAGGGAGCCGGTTAGCGCGCCGACAGTATCGACTCTTCTCTCGATAGTGTTCGCTTGGGCGGTAAATGACGTCGGGCATGCGAGGCGAATTCGAGGGGAGGGGAAGGGGGAGAGAGGGGAGGGGAAGGGGGAGAGAGAGGGGAGGGGAAGGGGGAGAGAGAGGGGAGGGGAAGGGGAGAGAGAGGGGAGGGGAAGGGGGAGGAGAGGGGAGGGGAAGGGGGAGAGAGGGGAGGGGAAGGGGGAGAGAGGGGAGGGGAAGGGGGAGAGAGGGGAGGGGAAGGGGAGAGAGGGGAGGGGAAGGGGGAGAGAGGGGAGGGGAAGGGGGAGAGAGGGGAGGGGAAGGGGGGGAGAGGGGAGGGGAAGGGGGAGAGAGAGAGAAGGGAAAGGGTGACGAGGAGAGAGTAAGAGGGGGGGGGGTTGAAAGGGAGAGGAATAGGGAGAGAGATTGGGAGAGGGAAAGAAGGAAAGGGAATTCGAGGGGAAGGGAGAGAGAGGGGGTAGGGGGACAAGGAGAGAGAGAGAGGGGGTGAAAGGGAGAGGGACAGGGAGAGGGAAAGAGCAGGAAGACGGAGAGGGATGGGGAGAGGGGAAGGTGTGGGACAGGAAGATAAGAGGGAAGGAGAGATAGAGAGAAAAGGAGAATGACTGAGGAAGCGAAACGGAAAAAGAAAGAGAAAGAGAAAGAGAAAGAGAGAGAAAGAGAGAGAGAGAGAGCAATATTACTACACATTTGCATCTCCTTGTTTATCTGTTTGTTTGTTTGTGCAGGTAAACAACGACCTTTTAAATCAACGCGCACTGGACACATTATTCGTTCCAGAAATAGCCAGAATTTTATTACAGCGTCCAAAGCGAGGGGAAAAGAAGGGGCAAGGGCGTAGAAAAATAGGAATTAAAAGATAATTGAGAGAGAGAGGAACAAAGAGGGGCAGTGAGGGAGAGGGGGGAAGAAAGAGAGAGAGAGAGAGAGAGAGAGAGAGAGAGAGAGAGAGAGAGAGAGAGAGAGAGAGAGAGAGAGAGAGAGAGAGAGAGGAGAAGAGAGGAGAGAGAGAGAAGAGGAGAAGAGAGAGAGAGAGAGAGGAGAGAGAGAGAGAGAGAGAGAGAGAGAGAGAGAGAGAGAGATAGTTAGAGAGATAGATAGATAGATAGAGAGAGAGAGAGAGAGAGAGAGAATGAGAGAGACTGCTACCTGAGAGAAAGAGAGAGAGAAAGAGAGAGAGAGAGAGAAAGGGAAACAGAGAAAGCACGCGAGACGCAGCCTGGGTCTGTCAAAACACGAGATCCAGACTTTCTTTTCTTTTCCTCGGCGGCTAATGATAAGAAATCTCTCCATTGGAGGATTAATTCCAACCGAAAGAATATCCATTTTTTTCTCTCTCTTTCTCTTTTCTTCCTTTTTTTAGAGGAAGATTTTTAGGGCAACGGAACGAGCGAAAGATTAAGTTCGACAGATAAGATTTTTTTTATGATCATAATCATTATCATTTATCTTTTATATCTATCATTTTCTTCTCCTCCTTCACCTTCGTTACCTTCCAGCAAGGGAAAGGAAAAAATAAGAACAAGAATTAGAATAAAAAAAAAAGAATAGTAAGAGGGAGAAGAAGAAAAAAAAGAAAAAGGAAAAAATTAGAAAAATACCCCCCCCCCGCTTCCTCCAACAACCAAACAACAAAACACAAACGAACAACGAAACAAATATCAGTAAACAGCACCCAAAATAAAGAAAAAAATAAAGAAAAAAAAATAAATAATAATAATAAAGAAAAGAAATCGTAAAAAAAGAGAAATAATAAAAAGAACTAAAACCATAAAAAAGGAAGACAATAAATAAATAAAGAAAGAAAGAACATTAAAAAAAATATCATTAAAAACAGAGAAAAACGGAAATTCACAAAAAAAAAGGAAATTCATAAAAAAAAATATTAATAAAAAAATAGGAATAAGAAAAAAGAGAGAAAAAAGGAAATTCATAAAAAAAGAAAAAAAAGAAAAGAAAAAAAGTAAAAACAGAAAGAAAGAAAAAAAAAACACGAAAGCCCCTCGCCGGCTCGGGCCAGAAGGCGGCGGCCCAAGAGAAAACCGGGGGTCATTTCCCGGCCAATGGAAAATGAGAACTTGAATATTCACACATGGAAATGACCGGGCGCCGACCTCTCAACGGCTGATGCCGACCTCCCTCCGTCGCCCCTTTCCGGATTTTACTTCCTTCTCGTTCTTCTCCCTCCTCCCTTCTCCCTTATTCTCTTTTTCCTTCTCGTTCTTCTCCCTCCTCCCTTCTCCCCTTTTTCTTCTCTTTTATTTTCCTTCTCGTTCTTCTCCCTCCTCCCTTCTCCCCTTTTTCTTCTCTTTTATTTTCCTTCTCGTTTTTCTCCCTCCTCCCTTCTCACACTTTTTCTTCTCTTTTACTTTCCTTCTCGTTCTTCTCCCCCTCCCCTTTCTTTTTTCTTTTTTTTTCCTTCTGTTTTCTCCCCTCTCCTTCTCTCTTTCTTCCGTTCTTTCCTCTCCCTTTCCCTTTTTCTTCTCGTTTTTCTCCCTCTCTCCTTCTCCCCTTTTCTTCTCTTTTATTTCCTTTTTTCTTCTCTCCCTTCTCCCTTTTTTTCCTTTTATTTCTTTCTTTCTTCCTCTTCTTTCTCCCTTTTTCTTCTTTTATTTCCTTCTTTCTTCTCTCTCTTCTCCCTTTCCCTTCTCCCCTTTATTTTCCTTCTCTTTTTTCCTCCTTCCTTCTCCCCTTTCTCTTCTCTTTATTTTCCTTTTTCTTCTCTCTCTCTCCCTTCTCCCTTTTTCTTCTCTTTTATTTTCCTTCTCGTTCCTCTCCCTCCTCCCTTCTTTTTTCTTTTTTTTCTTTCCTTCTCGTTCTTCTCCCTCCTCCCTTCTCCCTTATTCTCTTTTCTTTCCATCTCGTTCTTCTCCCCTGCTCCCTTCCCCCTTTTTCTTCTTTTATTTTCCTTCTCGTTCTTCTCCCCTCCTCCCTTCTCCCCTTTTTCTTTTTTTTTCTTTCCTTCTCGTTCTTTC
>NC_051426.1:26422633-26452633 GCF_015228065.2 Penaeus monodon
GAGGCAGAGAGAGGGAGAGGGAGAGGGAGAGGGAGAGAGAGAGAGAGAGAGAGAGAGAGAGAGAGAGAGAGAGAGAGAGAGAGAGAGAGAGAGAGAGAGAGAGAGAGAGAGAGAGAGAGAGAGAGAGGCAGACACAGAGAAACAGAAAGACAGACAGTCAGAGAGACAGACACAGACAGCCAAACTGATAGAAATAAACAGAGATGGAAAGAAAGAGATAGAAATAAAGAGAAGGAGCAGAACAAAACGCAGAGAATAATTTTTTATCGTAAAACAAAAGAGTATGGGGATATAAAACCTCAAGTGTGACGGAGTATGATACAAGAGCGGACCTGATTATTGGGAAAGAGAGCAGGGAAAAAAGGGAAGAGATGAGGAGAGGGAAGGAGGGAGGGTAGGGTAAGGAGGTGGGGTAAGTAGGGAGAGGGGAGGAGGAGGGTAGGGTGAGAAGGGGAAGGAAGGAGGGAACAGTGAGGCGGAGGAGGAAGGAGAGAGGGTAGGATAAGGAGGAGAGAAAAGGAGAGAGGGAGTAAAGAGGACGAGAGAGGAGGACCAGAGAGGAGGGAGGAGGGAGGAGGGAGGAGAGAGGAGAGAGAGGCAGAGAGGATGGCAGAGAGGGATGGAATGAAGATGAGGAAGGAGAGGAGGGGGTGGAGGAGGGGACTGGAGACGGGTTAACTTCAAAAGACAAAGTAAGTGAAGAATATAGGATATCGTTAGGCCCCTAAAGAAAAAAGAACCAGAAGTAGATTGAAGGGAGGGGAGAAAATGGGAGAGGAATTATATGATATCACATTATATCACACCGCGTTATATATCTTGCTACATGAGGGTATACCTTAGTACAGTGTATTACGTATTAAGCTAACTCAGTATCTTAGGAGAAGCACAGTCAAATCAAACGAAAAATCGGAAGGAAATACGAAGCGACGGAGGATGATAATAATAATAATAATAATAATAATAATAATAATAATAATAATAATAATAGACAAACAAATAAATACATAAATAACTTTTATTGATCATCACAACTTTCTTTAACGAAAAAGGACGCCATTCATACCAGCCATGATTATCAAAAAAAAAAATAATAATAATAAATAAATAAAATAAATAAATAAATAATTAAATATATACATATATAAATAAATAAATAAATATAGGTAAAAATAAAATAGGTACTAATTATCATCTCTGTAATAAAACCCATAATAATACCATAACAACAACAAAAAACAACATAAGAATGATGGCAATAATGATGACGCTGATGGAGACGAAAATGATAGTGATGAATTTGATGACAACGAATATCAACCATACATAGTCAAACCATACTAAGAAAAGAGAGATAAACGGTACCTATGAAAGCATGTTAAATTGCGATGTTTAAATGACTAAAGACATACTGTTTTTTCTACTACTACCTTCGTAGAACTCAAACAGGAAATATGCAATTACTGCAGAGATTGAGGGATACTGAAATATATTTAGAAAATGGGGAGAAAGAGATAAAACCGATAAAAGAAGAAAAAAAAACAATACAAAAGAAAGAGAGAAAACCTTAAAAAAAAAACAAGAAAGAAAATAACGCGAAAAACAAACAAACATAAAAGCAAAACAAAAGAATATGAAAGGGAGAAAAAAAATCACCAGGATGAAAAGCAAAAGAAAAAAGGAAAATAAAATAACGAGTGGCATATAAAACGACCGAGGAAATGGAGTAGAAAGAGAGCGGTGCGAATACGAAAGACTGCAGTGCGAATAAGAGATCAAGAGGACAATGGGAGAAAGTGCTAAAGGGGAAATGAGCCAAAGGCGGAGACAAAGCGAAGAGTGGAAGGAAAACGAGACGACAGAAAGACGAGGAAAATTAGTAAGGGGGAAGAGGCGTCAAGAGGAGTGAGCGGAAAGAGAGAGAGAGAGAAAGAGACGGAGAGAGAGGGAGAGGGAGAGGGAGGAAGGGGAAGGAAGAGGGAGAGGGAGGAGGAGGAAAAGGGAGAGGGAGAGGGAGGGGGAGGAAAGGGGAGAGGGGAGAGGGAGAGGGAGGGGGAGGGGGAAAGAGAGAGAGAGAGAGAGGGAGAGAGGGAGAAGAAGGAGGGAGAAGAAGGAGGGAGGGGGAGGGAGAGAGGGAGAAGGAGAGGGGGAGGGGGAGGGAGAAAGGGAGGAAGTCAAAGCAAAATGATGATGATGATGATGATGATGATGATGATGATGATGATGATGATGATGATGATGATGATGATGATGATGATGATGATGATGATGATGATGATGATGAAGATGAAGATGAAGATGAAGATGAAGATGAAGATGAAGATGATGATGATGATGATGATGATGATGATGATGATGATAAATAATAGTAATAACAATAAATAAAATTAAGTAAAACGAGAGAGACTAGAGAGAGAGACCAAACGAGAGGCTAAGATTCCAACCCACACCACGAAAACGACAGAAGGCGAGGCGAACTGAGAGAACCGAAAAGACGAAAAAAAAACACACAACAACAAAAAAACAACAAAAACATCGAGAGCAACGAAGCGCGAGACACGGGGCAGAAGAGAAAGCGTGCGTGCGTCCCTTGAGAGGCTTCGCGCTGCAACAAAGCCAAATCCACATCAGATCCGTAAGCCGTGTCTGCCGCTGGCTTACCAACTCCGCGAAAGGCCCAACTAACTGGCTTTTCCGAGAACCATACGCTATAGCAATCTGCCGCTTTGAGCTGCAACATGGCAGGTCTAAGGCGAACCACCTCGGCAACTGTTCTTTTTATCATATTTACTTATTTATCCATCCACTTCAATCACATCCCATTTATCATATAAAAACTTCCCATCACGTGATTTCAACTTTACAAAGATAATAAAAGGTAGGTGTACCAGCTGTCAGTAAACGCTGTAAAGTCTTTGAAAACTACAATCACATTTTCCACGCGATGAAGCCCCTTGCACAAAATGTCCATTCAGTTCAGATGCAGAACAGTACTTACATTGTTCACTCGCAGAAATGGAGAATAAACGAATAATTTGAGAGAAGGGGGTGGGGGTAGATGGGAATGATGAGGGAGAGGGAGGGAGGGAGGGAGGAGGAAGGGGGAGAAGGGAGGGAGGGAGGGAGGGAGGGAGGGAGGGAGGGAGGGAGGGAGGGAGGGAGGGAGGGAGAGAGTGAGGGAGGGGGAGGGAGGGAGGGAGGGAGGGAGAGGGAAGGAGGGAGGGAGGGAGGGAGGGAGGGAGGGAGGGAGGGAGGGAGGGAGAGAGAGAGAGAATGAGAGAGAGGGAGAGAAAGAGCCAGACAACCAAAAACACAAAAACTAAAAAACTAGTAACACGAGACTGAGAAAAAGAAAGACAGAAACACACAGAGAACGAACAAACAAACAAACAAACAAAACAAATGGGTAATCGTAATAGCGGAAATAAATAGGGCGCGTTTACCCTGAGGACCCAAGCGCCGTCGCCCAATTCGAACAATATTCCAGCCGTGAGCTGGAGAACGTTTTTCTGAGAACGTCTGTTATTGGGGCGGTTTTTGACGTTTTTTATTAGAACGTTTTTTCCGAGAACGTTTCTATTAGGACGTTTTTTGAGAACGTTTTTTTTTTCTATTAGAACTTTTTTTTGAGGACTTGGAGGAGGAGGAGGAGGAGGAGGAGGAGGAGGAGGAGGAGGAGGAGGAGGAGGAGGAGGAGGAGGAGGAGGAGGAGGAGGAGGAGAAGGAAAAAAAGTAGAAGTAAGAGAAGAAACAAGAAAGAAGGAGCAATGAAAAGACAACTAAAAATAATAACAAAAGAAAGCAAAGGAGAAATAGGGAGACGAAGAAGGGGAAAGTCTGCACCGACCTCCCCCCCTTGGAGAAACTGAGCCAGAACAAAGTGGCGCTCTGGGTGACCCCTTCAGCCGGCAGACCCCACCTGACCCCGGCACCGATGCCAGGGCACTTCCGTTGAGTGTCGGGAGATTTAATTATCCCTGACCCTGACCCCCAACCGCCATGAAAAAAGAAATAACAGAAAAAAAAATAATAATTAATAAAAAAATAAAATGAAATTACATGACGCGTGTTTCTGAATTCATACACAGGAATTATCCGCTTAAAACATCCTCTTTAAGTTTATCTTAAAGAGATATACTACATGTAAAGAGGCAGAGGCAGCTAATCCATCGATCAAACACCACAAGAAACCCTTACCCTCATAACTGTAAAAAATAAATAAATAAATAAATAAAAATAATGACAAAAAATTGCCGCGAATATAAGCTAGAACTTATCCGAGATATAATTAACAAAAAAAAAAAAAAATCTACAAAAAACAACAATAACAAAGACAAAACAGAGAATACGAAAAAAAAAATTCTGTACGAGAGACAAGCTAAAAGCAACCCTGCAAAACGATGCTCAAAATTTTGCAACATGCATCTGCTAAGTATGTTCCCTTTTAAGGATACTAGTTCATCTGGAATGTGCAACATCCTAGTTTGCAACATTTCTGATTGTGAAATAAACTACTAACAACAAGAACGGGTATTTCTGGCACACCTGGAAGTCGCTGACGCAAGAATTTTATCATCAGTACGCAGTCGAGTGAGAAAGAGAAAAAGAATGAATAGAGAATACAAGAAGAGAAGAGAAGATAAGAGAGGTAGTGGGAAAAGGAAAAGAGAGAGAGAGAGAGGAGAGAGAGAGAGAGAGAGAGAGAGAGAGAGAGAGAGAGAGAGAGAGAGAGAGAGAGAGAGAGAGAGAGAGAGAGAGAGAGAGAGTGAGAGAGAGAGGAAGCGCAAGAGAAAGAGGAAGAGGAAGAGGAAGAGGGAAAGGGAGAGCGAGTGGGAGAGGAAAAGTGAGAGGTAGAGGGAGAGGGAGGGGGAGAGGGGAGGAGGAAGAGGGAGATAAGAGATAGATAGAGATAGATAGATAGAGAGAGAGAGAGGAAAAAAAGAGACATAAGAGTGAAAGAGAAAAAAGAAAGAACCAAAAGAAAACGAAAGACCAAAAAAAGAGGCAGAACAGAACCCGAAATAGAACCGAGAAAGCCCGGACCGAATTATTACCGCGAGATCTCTAGAAGCTCCCTCATCTCTCACTCCTTCTCCCTCCTACTCCCTCTCCCTCTCTCTCTCCCTTCTCTTCCCCCTTCCCCCCATCTCTCTCTCCCTCCTCTCCTTCTCTCTCTCATTCCTCTCCCTCTCTCTATCCCTCCCTTCCCTCTCCTCCCCCTCTCTCTCCCTCCCTCCCTCCCTCTCCCCCTCGCCCTCCCTCCCCCTCTCTCTCCCTCCCTCCCTCCCTCTCCCCCTCGCCCTCCCTCCCTCTCTCTCTCCCTCCCTCCCTCCCTCTCTTCGGGGTCATTCTCGCGACACGCACGCACTCAGAGTTCATGTTCATTAACTTCCACGCTGGGATACATCTCGCCATCATTCACAATATGATTCATCGTCGTGTATCCTTGTTGTTGTTTTTTTTATTTTTGTTTGTTTCGTTTTCCCGTTCCCTTTTCTTTCTTTCTTTCTTTCATTTTCCTTCTTATCGCCGTTTATTCTTTCTTCTAGTTTGTTTTTTCCTTATCGGCGTTTATCTCCTTCTCCTTCTTTTTTTTCTTTTTATGTACTTACTTTCTCTTCTTTTAACCTTTGTTTATTATCGTCGTTTTCTTCCCTCATTATCCCCTTCCTTTTTCACTCCTACTTGTCTTATCACTTTTTTTTTTCTTCTTTTATTAAAATTACCTCGTTTCTCACAATCATCCCATTAGCTCATTTACATTTTCTTTCTCTAATATTCTCTACATTTTACATTCTATATTACATATTTCACTCCATACATATACTGCATAAGAAAATACAAATACATTTCATATTCACATTCTATATATACTTGCCATCTCTATACTACACACCCACAACTTCTCTCACCCCCTAATTCCCTCCTTTATTGTACATTCTATCCTCCTGTTTGTCATCCCGCACTCAAATCCCGCACAAAAACAACAGTAAACATCCCGCCATTAGATAAAATCCCAAGGCCTATCCTGCGGCGCACAATAATTCATTTCCTCTTCTGGAAAGGAACAGTGTATATCCCGCCGTGTATTTGTTTGCTCGATCTACGACTATCTCTGATTGCTTACGTGTTCTATTTGGGTCGTGTTTTGTATGAGGGTATTTGTTGTACAATACGAGAGAGAGATTCGTTTGAAAAGAAAGTATGCCTACCCCTCACCCCAGAAAATACCTTCCCCTCACCCCTAGATGCCGTCCCCTCACCCCAGAAAATGCCCTCCCCTCACCCTCCCCATTAAAAGATCCACTTCCCACAGTATTACCTTAAGTCCTCCTTATCTCAGGCTCACCTTAGACCCCATGGCCTTGGTACGAGGGGGAAGGGGGGCGGGGAAGGAGGGAAGAGGAGGGAAGGAGAGTGGGGGAGGAGGATGGAAGAAGGATAAGGGAAAGGAGGAGGGGAAGAGAGTGGAGGAGGAGGATGGAAGGATGAGGAGGAGGGTGAGGAGGAGGAGGAAAAGGAGGAAGAGGAGGAGGAGGAGGAGGGAAGATGAAATATGAGGGAGAGGAGGAGGAGGAGGAGGAAGAGGAGGAGGAGGAGGAGGAGGAAGAGGAGGAGGAGGAGGAGGAGGAGGAGGAAGAAGAAGACAGGAGAGATGGCACTCCTCGTTAGCACCTTTAATTAACCTACATAACGCAGCCCCAATATTGCACAATTATGGGGAAGGGGCGTGGTAAGCGGTCTTAAACATTTCGAAATTTTGAAATAACTCTACAACCAACGAATAGCCTATTACTTTAGCGAACAAAAGAAAGAAAGAAATAAAGAAAATAAAGAAGAAAAAAGAAATAAAGAAAAAACGAAAAGAAGAAAAAGAAAAAAAAGAAATAAACAAAAAGAAAGAACAAAAAAACAAAGTAGAAAGAGGAAAGAAAGAATATAAAGCACCAAAGAAAGAAAGAAAGAAAAAAAAACAAGATAAAAAAGAAGAAGAAAAAGAAGGAAAAAAAATTAAAAAAAATAACCGGCTCAACCTCAACCCAATTCTCCTTCCTTCCAGCCTACACCGCCCCTACACCTAGGCCTATCTTGCAACATTCCTCGGGGAGATCTGCAACTTCACCCGCATATCGTGCACACAAGTGGCCAATGCGGAGCTCACTCTCACCTGCAATATCTTGCAGTGTTAAAGCTTCCTTCTGTAGCTGGCTTGCTAATGCGATTATCTCTAAATTTTTCTTTTTTTGTTTTTTTTGTTTTGTTTTGTTTTCTTTATCTCTCCTTTCTTTCCCTTTATTTCTTGTTTTTCTCTTGGTCAGTTTATCTCTCTATTTTTTCAATCTTTTCAAATATTCTTTCCTCCCTTAGTTTGTATCAAGCTGCTTATTCTCTCTTTCCCCCTATTTCATCCCCTTCACTGTCCTTCTCCTCTCTCTTACTGTGTGTCTATCTGCCTGTCTTCTCTCCCTTTCCCACTTCCCTTGTTTTTCCTTCCTTCCCCTTCCTCTCCTTTCCTCCCTTCCTCCGTCTCTCCTCTCCCCCCCCTCCCCTTCTCTACTCTCTCCCCAATCCTCCTTCCTTCATTCCTTCCACCCCTCCCTCCCTTCCCACCCACCCCTCCCTTCCCACCCCTCCCTCCCTCTTTCCCTTCCCACCCCACCCTCCCTCCCTCCCTCCCTCCCTTCTCACCCTCCCTCCCTCCTATCCTAACAGCTCGTGATCTGATGCCAAAATCCTTTCACCGAGCGTCAAACTCGTGTACATGAAACTCGCGACAAATGTTTAACTCAATCACTTTGTATATTGAACAGAATTAAAGTTTAGAGCCGCACACCATATGTTCGGAACACTGGACTATCCACAGTGTATATATTCAGGACTATATTTCAACTCGCGTGTGACACCGTTATGTCTTTTTATGAATGAAAGCGCGCCGAAATTCGTCCCGAAGTTTGTGCACATTCATCACTTCACTGATTCAAATCGACTTCCTTCGTCGAAGGAGGGTACATACAAAGAAAGGAAGAAATTAAAAATTGAAGAAAGAAATAAAGAATGAATGAAAGAAAAAAAAATGTTGACTTAATTTCCTTTCCAACCGCACAGAATAAAAAAAACTAATAATAATAACGTAAGAAAGAAATAAAGTGAAAAAAAGGAGATACAATACAAAAACTTCCGACTTAATTTCCTCTCCAACCGCAAAACGCTTTCTTGTGCGGGAGAGATGACCAACTCTACGGGAACTGCAACCCATGTTTAATTACATTTCGATCATTCTGAAGAGAGACAAGAAGGTAGCGGAGATGGCGACGGCGGCGTTGGGGAGAAAGGAGGAAAGAGGGGAGAATGAAAAAGGGGAGGGGGTAGGACAGAGAAAGAGAAGGAAGAAGGGGAAGGGATATGGCAGAGAAAGAGAGGGAAGAAGGGGAAGAGAGGAGAAAAGGGAAACGGTGAGAGAAAGGAGACGAGGAAGAAAGGGAAGAAGGGGAAGAAATAGGGGAAAGAAAGAGAGGAGAGAAGGGGAAGGATCAAGGGAGAGAAAGAGTGGACGAGGGAGAGGGAGGGGAGAAGGGTAAGCGTGGACGAGGGGGAGGAAGGAGAGAATGGACCGAGCCTAATGTGTCCGCCTCAGGTCACCAAGGAATAAACCAGCCGGGATTTGCGAGCGGGTAGACGACTGACCTTTCCTGGCTTTGCACACTCGATGAATATTCAATCGAGACAAGAGCGACCGCACAACTCCCCAACTCGCAACTCGCTCTCACTCTGTCTGCATCTCTCCTCTCCCCTCTTCCCCCTTGCTCCCCTTTACTGCCCTCCCTTCCCCCTTTCCCCACTCCGCGTCTTAAGTGACTGGTGCCGATGATAGCGCCAGACACCTCTCCTATTGTTCGAAAAGTGCGTAGGTGCTAGCGTGGGTTCTCGTCTCATTTCGTTCACTCGTCTCATCCGTCTGTCTCGCTCGCTAGACTCGTTCGCTCGCCTCGATAGCTCGTCTCGATCGCTCGTCTCTTTCACCGTGCCGTTTACGCCTCGACTTCTCTCTCCTTAGAATTGAGATGTGCGGGCGCCTCGAAGTGCAGACGCGGTGATGAGTACCGAGGGCCGCGTGGACGACTAACGCTGGCAACCCATCTGAAAGCAGACTTCCTCAAAAAAAAAAAAAATAAATAAATAAAAATAAATAAATAAATAATAATAATAATAAATATATATAAATAAATAATAGTAATAGTAAATAAAAAAACGAATTCTGACTTCCCTCAAGGACTCGAATATCGAACTTCGTCCCTCTTGAAAAAATCGAAGACAGTTTTTTTTTATATATATGAACCGGACTCCCCCCCCCCTTGGAATCGCACATGGACATCTCTCCTCTCCTCTCTTACATCCTCCCTCCCTCCTTCAACTCCACCCCTACCTCCCTCCCTCCATCCCCTCCACCCCTACCTCTCCCCCTCCCACACTCCCTTCTCCCCTCCCTCCCTCCCCCCCTCCCCCCCTCGGAGCATGGCGCATATGCCGCAGCGGAGGACTAACTAAGGAGAATGCGATGACGCCAACACTCGCAGGACTTTAAAACGGGAATCTATTGCATTAGCCCGAAGTTACGGCTGCCTCCCGAACAAGCTTGGGTGATCATGGCGCGATGGGGGAGGGGGAGGGAAGGAAGGCGGGGGAGGGAAGGAAGGCGGGGGAGGGGGAGGGAGAGATGGGGGTGGGGTAGAAGGTGGGGGAGGGGAGGTTAGGAGAGAAGGGAAGGAAATGCTGGGAGAGGGGGAGGGAAGAGGGAGTTGGGGAGGGAAGGTGGGGAGGTGGGGGAGGGGGAGGGAGGGAGTGAAGGTGGGGAGGTGGGGGAGGGGAGGTGGGGAGAGAAGGGAAGGAAGTGCTGGGAGAGGGGGAGGGAAGAGGGAGGTGGGGGAGGGGGGAGGGGGAGGAAGGAAATGGGTGGCGGGAGAGGGGAGGTGGAGAAGGGAAGGGAAGGGAAGGGAAGGGAGAGGGGAAGGGGGAGGGGGAGGAAGAAAGAGGGAATAAGAATTGATAATCGTAACAATAGTAAAATTAGTAAGAACAGAAAACAGGTAATAATCAGAGTAATAACAATAATAATAATGATGATAATAACAACAACAACAACAATAATAATAATAATAATAATAATAATAATAAAAACAACAAAAAATAACAATCACCATCAACATCTCTATCATAATCCCAACAATAATCCTATAAAAGTAAAATCTTATAAAATTAATACAAGTACTAATACTAATCAGGGCTGCGGAATTCAAAACACCTGTTCCCGACTCCGACCTCTTGGTATATAAAAAAAAAAAAAAAAAAAAAAAAAAAAAAAAAAATATATATATATATATATATATATATATATATATATATATATATATAGAGAGAGAGAGAGAGAGAGAGAGAGAGAGAGAGAGAGAGAGAGAGAGAGAGAGAGAGAGAGAGAGAGAGAGAGAGAGAGAGGCTATCCTTTAACCTCATGTCCTTAGATTTTTGAGTCAAATTATTATAGCTATGTTATTGTGGCCATTTTATTGTATATTCTTGAAAAAAAAGTGTTATGCCTTAAAAAAAATACATAGGACTATACAAAATGAAAATATGATTTCCATTCTCTCGAGTGGAAATAAAGTGTGCGTTAAGTTTAAAAAAGTGGATTTCGACTCCAAATTCTTTCCGACTCCACAGCCCTGATACCAACACACTTACTACTAACAATCAATAAAAAAAAAACACCATTTCAATAAAAAAGAAGAAAAAAAAAGTAACAGCAGGCGGCCCAAGTTTCCTCGCCGGGAACTCTTCCATCATCGGGACAATGTTCCTCCTCCTCTAATATCCCTTCCTTACTTCATTCGTTCATTCATTTTCTTTTTATTCTTTCCTTTCTTCTCTTTCTCCCTTTATTTCCTTCCATCTTTCCTTTCTTTCTTTCTCTCTCTCTCCATTTCTTTCCTTCTATTCTTTCGTTCTTCCTTTCTTTATTTATTTTTTCCTTCCTCCCTGTCTTTCTTCATTCATTCCTTTCTTCCTTCCTTCCCTCATTTCTTTCTTCCTTCGTAGAAGAGGGGAAAACTAAATTACAAAGAAAAAAAATTATAAAAAGAAAAAAAAAGGAACGTGGGCCATAAAAAAATAAATAAAAAAAATATTTTCACTCCCTCACTAACCCCCCTCCCCCGCGCCCCTTCTATGCACAAGAGCCTGTCTCCTTCCCCCTTTGCTGCACTCTTAAAATTGATTACCTTTAGTAGGTCACTCTCGGCCACATCAAAGACAAACTATAATTAACTTGTTCTAGTGCATTTCTTATCTTTTGCGATTGAAAACAACTACAATGTTAGAGAAAAGTGATTAAATATCGATTTCGTCTAATTCGAATCATAATAGCATTTTTTATTAATTAATTATTATCATTATCATTACTATTAGTTATTTTTGTTTTTGTCTAAGCCTGAGACGACAAAGTAATATCCATATCCTCATCATACACCCTTCACCCCCACCCCTACCCCTTGCCTCCCAGCCTTCGCCATCTACCCATCCATCCTCAACCCCCTCCCCCCTCTATCCACCATCCTCCCCCCCGCCCACTTTCACCGCCCCCCCCCCTCCCCCTCTGCCAAAAGTTTGGTTCGCCGCGCCATACCCGGGAAACACACACACGCAAAAAAACGATGGGCTCAGAACTCCCCACCACAGAGTTTATAATACGTAACACCGGGGCTCCGCTGGTAAACTTCCACCTCCCTACCTCCCCCCCTCACCCCCCTCCTTTCTCCTCCTTCCCCTATCCTCTCTTCCGTCTTCTCTTTCCCCTTTCCTCTTTCCTCCTTCCCCGCTCTCCCTCCCTCTCCTCCATACCGCCTCCCTTCATCCCACCCCTCCTATCCACCTCCCTCCCACCCCTCCCCTATCCCCCCTTCCTTCCCCTCCAGACTGCAGATTATGTGGCGTTTCAGCCGTGTCTCCCCCGCGAGCATAGCCTTCAATCGACGAGCATGCTGAAAAGAACGCTTCATTTCGGCATAGCCACGCTCGCCCTAATGGCAGCTCATAATCAGAATGTGACGCAAAGTGAGATGGAAGGAGAGAGAGAGAGAGAGAAAAAAAAGATGATAAGATGGAGGGAAGGAGGGAGGGAGGGAGGGAGGGAGGGAGGGAGGGAGGGAGGGAGGGAGGGAGGGAGGGAGGGAAGGAGGGAGAGAGGAAAGGAAGGGGAGGGGGAAAGAGAGGGAAAGAATGACAGAATGAGAGAAAAAATACAGATAAATTACAATAATAAAAAAATGAAGAGAAAAGGCGAAAACGAGAATGGAAAACATACCCAGCCAAAAAAAAAAGAAAAAAAAGGCAGGCAGGCGCAAGAGCAAACACACACCAACACAAACACACAACGGCATACGCGGAAGGTATAAACACAAGAGTGGGAGTGTAAATTCGACAAATGATATGTAAACACATCATTCTTCGCTCCCAAATATTCCTTCTTCGTTACTCTCGTTAACTAATGCTCCATTTCTTTCTTCTCGAGATAATAGCTAGAGTTGTGAATGGAAACGTACGTGTGTGTGTGTGTGTGTGTGTGTGTGTGTGTGTGTGTGTGTGTGTGTGTGTGTGTGTGTGTGTGTGTGTGTGTGTGTGTGTGTGTGTGTGTGTTGTGTGTGTGTGTGTGTGTGTGTGTGTGTGTGTGTGCGTGTGTGTGCGCGCGTGTGCGTGTGTGTGCGCGCGTGTAGGCAGGCAGAAAGATAAACAGGCAGAGAGAACGATAGTATAGACAGAAAGACAGATGGATGGATAGATAGATGGAGTAATAAACAGATAGATATAAAGACACAGACACACACAAGCAATCACGCACACACACACGAGGGGAGAAAAAGGAGGAGGAGGAAAAGCAGAAGGATGCACGAAATAAGCAAGAGATGATGAAATAGCCGACGAAGAGAGCGAAGAGGAAACAGAAACAGAAGAAGCAGAAGGAGAAGAGCAGAAGAGGAGAGACGGAAAGTAGAGGAGGGAGAGAGGGAGGAAAGAAAGGAGAGGAGAGATGAGAAAAAGGAGGAAAGGAGAGGAGAGGAGAGAAAGGGGAGGGAGTAGGGAGGAAGAAAGAGAGAGAGAGAGAGGTAGGGAGGGAGGAAGAGAGGAGAGAGAGGTAGGGAGGGAGGAAGAGAGAGAGAGAGGTAGGGAGGAAGAGAGAGAGAGAGGTAGGGAGGGAGGGAGGGAGGGAGGGAGGGAGGAAACGTAGGCCACACAACCCACCAACCGCCAGATGTCGCGGAAGATAAGCCGGATGTCCTTTGCAAGTTCGGTTTGGTTGGCGATGGGGCGAGGCGGGTTATTGCCGGCTTCGGGGCCTCGAGGGAGGGAGGGAGGGAGGGAGGGAGGGAGGGAGGGAGGGAGGGAGGGAGGGAGACGAGGGATGGGTGAAGGAAGGATAGGAGGGAGGGAGACGATGGGAGGGTAAAAGGAGGAGGGAAGGATGGAAAGGAGGAGGGAAAGAAAGAGAGAGAAAGAAAGAAATGAAGAGAGATTCAGAGGGGGAGGAGGACGGAAAGGGGGGAAAGCGAGAGAGAGCGAAAGAGAGAGAGAGAGAGAGAGAGGAGAGAGAGAGAGAGAGAGAGCGCAAGCAGAGTCAAAACTCACCACCTTTTCCTCCGACTTCCCTCTGCCAAGACATCAACTATTTATCTTCTACATTTAATATCAAACTTAATATTTCATAAGCGTAAAGAGAAAATTAGGAGCAAAAATAAAACTCCTAAACTGTCTCCTTCCTCGCTGAAGCTACAAGTTTGAATATTCTAATGAGTAAAAGTTTCGAAGAGACGTAATAATCCAGATTTTTCATCTCGACTTGATGGACAAGCAAGACCCCCCCCCCCACATTTCCTCCTCTTTTTTTTTTGAATTTCAGCAAAATTCATAATGCAAAAACTCCCAGGACGCCAATGACATAACCCAGACACTCTTCCTGTAATATAAATCACATCCGGCTCGCGAATCGGCGGCTAAAAAAAATAAAAATATAAATGCCTTTAATTCCCCGCCCATTCATATTTTCTCCCTTCTTCATTCTTCTTTTTCATCTCCTTTCTTCCTCTCCTTCTCCTTCTCCTCCTCTTTCTTCTCTGTCCTCCTCTACTTCTTCTTCTTCTTCTACCTCTACTTCTTCTTCTACCTCTTCTTTTTCTTCTTCTCCTCCTCCTTTATAACTTTTCTTTTCTTTCAAGTATGAAATCTGATCCTATCTTTCCCTTTGCTTTAACTGGCTGTTCCCTTTCCCTCCTCTCACCCTCTACCTCCTCTCACTCTCTCTCACCCTCTCCCGCCTCTCACTCTCTCTCTCTCTCTCTCTCACCCACTCCCTCCTCTCACCCTCTCCCTCTCTCTCGCCCTCTCCCTGTCTTTCGCCCTCTCCCTGTCTTTCGCCCTCTCCCTCTCTCTCGCCCTCTCCCTCTCTCTCACCCTCTCCCTCTCTCTCGCCCTCTCCCTGTCTTTCGCCCTCTCCCTCTCTCTCGTCCTCTCCCTCTCTCTCGACCTCTCCCTCCTCTCACCCTCTTTCTCCCTCTCTCTCTCTCTCTCTCTCTCTCTTTCTCACCCTCTCTCCCACAGGACCAAATCAGCGTCACCCGGAGCAAACTCTGCCCCCTAAAAATGAAACGTATATAGATAATACATAGGTCTACAACAGGGGAGGGGGGGGATAAGGTCACAGATAACGATGACACTCGACCCAGTGACCCACGATGCAAAGTCACAGCTGTAAGGTTAAGACGTCGCCTATTTTTTTTGGAAAGATGTGTATAATAATGACGAAATGAAGGATGTTGGCAAAAACAATAAAAAAAAAACAGTAACATGTAGAAGTAGACGTAGTAAAACAATGAAAAAAAATGATAATAATAAAAAATATACATATATATATAGAAATAAATAAGAGCAATTGCCGCCACCCCCACCCCCACCACCACCACCACCACCAACACCAACAACAACACGACCGCCATTAATACTGCCGATGATAATAATAATGACAAAAAAAAAAAAAAAAAAAAAAAAAAAAAAAAAAAAAAAAAACTACCCCTTAAAGAAATGGGATCGAAGGGGCCTCGACGTAACTGGGCAAGACTCTGACATAGTGAGCAATCAAGCACACCTGAGTTTCTCGTTCATCTCTCTTCCTGTCCTCTTTCGCTATTTCTCTCCCTCTTTTTTTATTTATCTTTATTTACTTTTTGGACGTGAAAGTATTTCTTAATATATATTTTTTTGGAATCACGATATCATGCAATAAAAAGGAAAAAAAAGAAAAAAAAGAAAAAAAAAGGAAAAAAGGAGAAAAGAAAAGAAAAAAAATATATATGGAATTTATTTATATTCGGATTTCCCTTCAATAACAAATGGTAAAAAATAAAAAACAATAATAACAATAACCAAAAAAAAATATAACCATCTACCCCCATCTCATTATACATCTCCTTCCTCCACCCCCACCCTCCTCCCCATCCACCCTATCCCCCTCTCTCCTCTCTACCCCCTCCCCCACCCCCTCCCCTGTATTCCCTCGCAAAGTGCAACTCCACCGCGCATTATCGCCACGCCACTTGAAACTCTCAGCAACTTGTGACAAAGTGGGCGGCGTGTTCCCGACACTTGAGTCAATATTCTCAAGCTCCCATCCCTTTAAAACCTGGAGGAACTATCAAATATTTGGACACGGAGGCGTAAATGGCGATCTGCACACACGCATGCACTGTGCCTGCAACGACTCTGGCACTGGGGGTAAACAGCCATAAATCTTTCAGGGCGGGCAAACAAACAAACAAACACGCAAAGACACAGAAGAACGCACATACACAAAATACGTACATAGACATATGCGTACAGATAGACATAAACACAGGACATGTGTCTACATAGACGTGGGTGAAAACAGGCAGGAAGACAAACAAAAAACACACACAAACAAACACACGCCACAAACAGAAAACAATTAAGCACATGAACAAAAACAATTACATAAACAAAAACAAATAAACAAAAAAAAAAACACAAACAAACAATAAAAACACAAATAGACACACATACACATACACAAACAAGCACAATAATAAAAAAAAACTCACACAGGTCTGGCAACGAATTTTGAAAAGATAAACATCCACAATTACGGGCAGGCGTCAATTCAATCAGCACTCCGCGTACTTCCCTTAACAACGTCATTTCCTCGACCAATTAACTCGGTTTCCCTCGAAATAATTACCCCTAAACGCCATATCTAATAATCAATAGCGCAATAATTTCAAAATAAGAATGATAATAACAATCACAAAATTCCAAAAGGCTATTAGAATGGAAAAAGAAGGAAAAAATGAATGGATGTCATTTTGTGAAAAAAACGAACATTTGATAAATTACTGTGACCACAGACAGGTTAAATAAAACGAAATGGTAATAAGTCATGGTGATAGAGCAGTAGTAACTGTAGTAATAACAGAATAACAGAAAATGAAAACAAAGTCCCGTAAGATGATGATGACAACAACAACACTGCCACCACTACCACCAACAACACAACCACCTCTACCACCACCACCAACAACAACAACAATAATAATAATAATAATAACAATAATAATAATAATATTAACAATAATAATAATAACAATTATTATTATTATTATTATTATAACATGAACAAAATAATAATAATGAAAACAACAACAATAATAAAAACAAAAATAACAAAAATAACAATAAAAACAGCAATATCAATAATAACAACAATAACCCTCATAACACGAAACAGCAAAGGAATGAAAAAGAACACCCCCACCCCCACCACCCCCACCCCTGAGAAAAGTCTTACCTTCCTCCTCCCTTAAGCTCTCCCCCCTTGCCTTGCCTTCACCCACACCACCCTCAAAAAATCACAAATCAATAAACAGACAAATGAGTAAGTAGCTAAGCAAACAACCAAGTAAGCAAGTAAACAGATAAATAGATAAATAAACAAAGACGAAACTCATAATCCTGCCAATCCCTCCCTTACCCCCCCACCCCCTCCTCCGCCCACAAACACACCCTCACCATCTCCCACTGCGACGAGGTCAGTCGAGGTCACTTCATTATTAGGCTCCAGTTCCCTCGGTCACGGAGAGCCAGGTCGGGAATCCAGTCTCTTCGCTCTTCTCTCCCTCTCCATTTCCCCCTTTCTCATCCTCCCTCCCCCCCTCCCTCCCTCCCTCCCTCCCCCTCGTGAATAGGAGAATGGAAAATGAAGATAAAAACACACGATCCAAGAGCGAAAGAGAGAGAGAGGCAGAGAGAGTGTGGAAGGAGCAGAAATAGGAGAGGGAAGTCGGAGAAAGAGAGGGGAAAGTGGAAAGGAGAAAATAAAAAGTTAGGAAAGGGAAGGAGAGGAGAGAAAGGAGAGAGGGGAGAGGGGAGAGAGAGAGAGAGGGAAAGGGGAACCGGGCAAGGGAGTAATGGTGTCACGCTAAACTCTCATTTCCTCATCACAATCATCATTTCAGCTTACCTGTCTATTATCCCTCAGTGACCTGGGGGGGGGGGGGGAGAAGGGGAGAACGATATACCTGCCTGACCTCATTCTAAACGCCATTCTGTAGTCGCAACTTATTGTTTTTTATTTTTTTATGTTTTACCTGCTATCTATCGGTATCTATCGAACGAAAGATAACAAGCAACGAGTGATATAATATCTATGGTATAGTTATATGAACGTGAACTCCTTCTGGTATCAGTGAATAACTCCCAATTCATAACATTTTCTTGATTGCTACCTATCACTATCTATCGACAACTATATATGACAATATGTAATCTGGAATTAATTTTAAAAAAAGTTATTCTAGTATCACAGAATAACCACGACCTATTTCCCAACCCCAAAAGAATGTTATCCATTAGACATTATTGATGTTACTATGGCTTTCTTCGTTTTACAAGAAGGTCGTATTTCATCAGCGGTATGACCTTATCGCTAGCAAGCACGAAGGTACGAGATAAGATGGACGCACATATTATTCGTCATTAGAAATAAACGATAGCCTGTTTGCGTGATGCGTACATGCATACATAAATACGAGCAGACACACGTATACACAGACACAGACATACGCGCACATACACTTGAAGGGCTTTCTTCTGCGCAACGGGATGACGTTTCATAGCTACACACGCCTGAACTCTTTGTGTGTGGTGGATGAGTGAGTGAGTGAGTGAGTGAGTGAGTGAGTGAGTGAGTGAGTGAGTGAGTGAGTGCGTGTGTCTACACGTGCACCCGTACAAGCATAGGTGCACGTGCACGAGGATTTGTGTGTACGAGTGTGCAGGCGTGCGATGACCCCCCCCCCCCCCACGCCGACGAGCGAGCGAGTGACGCGGCAGCGCACGCACCGCGGCGCTGATCGCATCCCGGACTCAACGATCGTGACGCAGGCTTCGCGAATCCCAGCTTCTTTACACGCTCTCACGCCCCGTGTGTCCCCGCGCCTGCCCTTCTGCACCTGTTGGAGGTGTCGGTGAAGGGGGGGGGGAGAAGGGATGGACGTTGGTGGAGGGGAGGGAAGGTGAAGAGGGGAGAAGGTGGAGATGAGAGAGAGAGTGAGAGAGAGAGAGAGAGAGAGAGAGAGAGAGAGAGAGAGAGAGAGAGAGAGAGAGAGAGAGAGAGAGAGAGAGAGAGAGAGAGAGAGAGAGGAGGAGAAGGAGGAGGGGGAGAGTCAAATAGGTTTTGAGATTATGAGTGAAGATGTAAAATACGACGGGGTTGGGGTATGGGTAGAGGGAGGGGGTATTTGAGACTACGAAAGGGAGAGAGGAGGAGGGGGAGAGTGTATGACTAAGTGAGCATGACGAAGAAATGAGGGAGAAAGGGGATGGGATGGAAAGGCAGGAGACGGGGGGGGGGGCGATCAACAAGACCCTAACGAGGAAATTCTGAGCAAAAACCTGAGGAAAGGATATGGGAAGAGTGAGGAAATGAGAAAACAAACATGAAATAAGAACTAACAAGAGAGAGAGAGCGAGAGCGAGAGAGAGAGAGAGAGAGAGAGAGAGAGAGAGAGAGAGAGAGAGAGAGAGAGAGAGAGAGAGAGAGAGAGAGAGAGAGAGAGAAGAGGGAGAAACAGATAAATCAACACAAAGAAAGAGGCACACAGAGAGGGAGGGGGAGGGGGGGAGGGAGGGAGGGAGGGAGGTAAAGAGAGAGGGAGGGAGGGAGGGAGGGAAGGAAGGAGGGAGGGAGGGAGGAAGGGAGGGAGGTAGAGAGGGAGGGAGAGGGAGAGAGGGAGGGAGAGGGAGAGAGAGAGGGAGGGAGGGAGGGAGAGAGAGCGAGAGAGAGAAAAAAAGAAAACAGCAATGCAAGGCGCACCAACAGCTCCTCCGCCACACACATCCAAAATCCCAGAAGTTCAATAAGCGAATGAGAACCTAATTTGAATATCATCACCGGTAGTTTAGGCGCATCGAGTTCCTACTGCTGTGCGGATGTCGCTCTCCTTCTCTCTGTCTATTAATCTTATTCCACCTGTCGGTCTCCTTTCTTCTTTTATCGATTCGTTGTTGTTATGTAAGCATCAGTTCCGCCATGCAAATACTCACTGCCTCTTTTTCTCTCTCTATTCTCTTCTATTCTCCTCCCCCCTTCGTCCCTCGCCCCTCCCTCCCCCTCCTTCTCCTCCCTCCCCCTCCTTCTCCTCCCTCCTTTACTTACTTCATCTACCTCCTTCCATTCCCTACGAATTCCATCCTTCTCTCCCTTCCCTCTCCCTCCTTTCCTTATCGTTATCGGGCAATCGTGATGTTATTTCTTCCGCCGAGCGAGCGAACGAGGGAGTAGGGGGAGGGGGCGTTACGGGTCTTGGGGCGATAACGGATGCAAATTTCCGTGAAATTTCGAATTGATTTTTGAATGGATTTGAATATCGGGTCTACCGTTTTTTTTTTTTTTTTCGTTAACCTACCTCGGGTCGGAAGGCGGAAGGCGAAGGCCTCCCTTGGGGCCAACTCTAGGAGCGGCGATATTTACCATAAGGGGGAAAAGAGAGGGGGAAAAAAAGAAGGAAAAAGGTGTTCTTCAAGATATATATCATCTGTTATCGAGAAATGTCTGTATTTCAACTCTGCGCTTTCCTCTTATCTTTTCTCACCTCCCTCTTCCCTCCTTTCTATTTTTCCCTCTTCTCTATTTTTCTTTTTTCCATCTTCTCTTTTCTTTCTTCCCCCTCTCTCTTCTCCTTTCTTTATGTAGCACCCCTTCAGGCATGTGTTATTAATGTCTGGCAGATGGTCCCTTTGAATCAAGCCCAGCCTGTTTGGGTAGATGTTCTGTACATCGTTTCGTGATTTCCGCAAGGCATGCAAATTGTCATGTAAATAAATTCACCAGATCAAACCAGATCTTTCCCTCGCCGTTTTTCCCTTGTCATTCCATCAGAGGGATTCCACACGACCTGCTAGTTCCCTCACGGCAGAAAATCCCAACCTGCTAGTCGTTTCTCAACATGCCAGTCACTAAACAGCTTAAAATCCCAACCTGCTGGTCGTCTCTTAACATGCCAGTCACTAAACAGCTTCAAGTCCTGACCTGCTGGTCCCCTCACAGCTTAAGATATCAACCGCTAATTCCCCTAGGCATAAAATCTTAACTACACGTTTTTTCCCTAAGCTTCAAGTCCCACGACCTGTTTGTCCTGTAAGCTTCAAGTCCCACGACCTATTTGTCCTGTAAGCTTCAAGTCCCACGACCTGTTTGTCCTGTAAGCTTCAAGTCCCTAAGACCTGTTTGTCCTGTAAGCTTCAAGTCCCTAAGACCTGTTGGTCCCTCAGTTTAAAATCAAGGCCTAATTCCCCTCAGGCAAAGACAAGGAAACTTTCCATGCGCGTCCTTAAGTTCCCGTCGAGATTCTTGTATCAGCTCTCTCTCTCTCTCTCTTCTTTCTCTCTCTCTCTCTCTCTCTCTCTCTCTCTCTCTCTCTCTCTCTCTCTCTCTCTCTCTCTCTCTCTCTCTCTCTCTCTCTCTCTCTCTCTATCCTTCTCTTTGTCTGTCTTCTTACTTCTTTCATGAGCGCTCTCTCTCTCTTTCATGCTCTCATCATCGGTCTCTCTTAATTCCTCTCTCAATTCTCCTCTTCCTCCCTATTATCTACCTTATCCCTCTTTCTTTCTTTCTTTCCATCTCTCTTCTTCCACTTTCCCTCCCTCATCTCTCTCTTTTTCCCTCCTCTATCTCCTTCTTGCTCACTCCCTCCCTTTCATTTCTTGCTCTCCTTCGTCTCTCTCTCTCTCTCTTTCCCCTTCCTCCCTCCCTCCCCTACCTCTCTCATTTTCCACCTCTTTCCTCTCCTTGCTCTCTCTCCATCTCCCTTTCTTCCCCCCTCCTTCCTCATCTCTCTCTTTCTCCCCACATCGTAAATTCTATCATATACACGGAATCCCTCGCAGCATCTCGAGATCTCTGCTCCGGGGAACATCTCCCGTAAACTGGAATTTTATAAGCTCTACACAAACATTATCCCGTGTTCTTAAGCTTTAAACAGGCGGATAAACAAAGGAAAGCACGCAAATGCACATAAACACGCATATCTACACTTATAAGATTGATGCCCACAAGTATACATATGCACATGCTAACAGGCAGGCAGGCAGGCGCGCGTGCACACACACACACACACACACACACACACACACACACACACACACACACACACACACACACACACACACACACACACACACACACACACACACACACACACACTCAAACAGGCAAACAAACAAAACACGCGTAAACAAAGCATCCCTCCCATTCCTTCTTACCCTACCCTACACCTACCCCCTCCCTCCAACTTACCCCCCATCCCTACACTCTTCCCTATCGCACCCGCTCCAATCACCACCCCCTACCCCCATCCCTACCTACATCCCTAACTCCTACTACCATCTTCCCTCCTCCCCCACCTTCTCCCACATCTTCCCCCTTCTCTCCTACCTTCTCCACCCACATCCCCCATCCCCCCTCCAGCCCCAGCCCCACCCCAAGATCACATGATTCTTCCACTGTTTGTCCGAAGTGAAGAGGACTCTTGTCGAACGCGGCGGGGAGTCACCGAGGAGAGTGAGTGAGCCAATCTGATGGAAGCTTCTGGAATTTAATATCGAAGACTTTGATATAAAAGAGAGGGAGAGTGAGTGGGAGAGGGAGGGAGAGAGGGTGGGGCGGAGAGGGAAAGAGAGAATGAGAATGATAGAGGGAGAGGGACGAAGGAAAGGGGAGGAAGGGAGGGGGGGAGGAAGGAAGGGAGAAAAGGGAGGAGAGGGGGGAGGGAGGGAGGGAGGGAGGGAGGGAGGGAGGGAGGGAGGGAGGGAGGGAGGGAGAGAGAGAGAGAGAGAGAGAGAGAGAGAGAGAGAGAGAGAGAGAGAGAGAGAGAGAGCGAAAGAGAGAGAGAGAGAGAGAGAGAGCGAAAGAGAGAGAGAGAGAGAGAGAGAGAGAGAGAGAGGAGAGAGAGAGAGAGAGAGAGAGAGAGAGAGAGAGAGAGAGAGAGAGAGAGAGAGAGAGCTTGTGGTATAAATGAACTCACAAATACCACAAAGAAAGCGTGGAACAAGAAAGAGGATGATTTGCGAAGAGGAAATAGGAAAAAGGGGGGACTAATACCTGATGTTCGGGAATGAAAACGGACTGTGATAAAAGACAATTCAAATGAAGGATAAACGAGCGAATTCAGAATGAAAAACAACTGATACATGACGATGGAGAAAACGACGGAAATAACAAGAGGATAATAATAGGAAAACAGGAAGAAAAGGAGGAGGAGGAAGACGCACTCATTAACTCCCTCAACTCACAGACAAACAGACAAAGACAAAGACAGAGAGGCAGACATACAGACAAAGACAGACAGACACACCAACACACACACACAGTCGCCAGGTAGCGCCAACCGCCTGTCGCCATTCCCAACCCCGACCTGCACTTGCCTGGCGATTTTTGTCTCGGAAATTCTGATTGGTTGCGGAATTTACAGGCCACTAACTCGCTCTCCTATCGAGCTCTATGATTGGTCGAGGATTTATTTCGTGTTGTGAGACAGGTATAACGCACCAAATCAAAGCCCTTGCGATTTTTATTTCTATTTTTTATTTATTTTTTTTTGTGTGTGTGTGTGTGTAAAATTAGATAATGTACAATCTCTAAGGGAAGCAGTGAGAGTGAAAGAAAAAAAGGGAGAGGGAGAGGGAGAGGAAGAGGAATTACAAAGATTTACAAAGAACACGACCACAACGAATCACCGAGGGTCACATCAACACCCATTAGCGCCATCTTTTGTAACCACTGGGGATCACATCAGCACCAGACTACACCATCTTTAAGAATTACACCCTCCTCCACCCCGTCCCCCCCATCACACCAAAACACACACACATACGATATTCAAAAGATATTTCATCCAACATCTCCACCACATGCCGGCCGCGTACCTGAATATCCCCAATATGCACAATTCGGCGGGATCATCACCCGACAATCATTAATGCAACTTGCAAGCCACTTATCAACAGCAACCTCGCACGTATGTTGCACTTGTCTCGAGTAACAGGACCGAGATCGCGACCTTTCGAGTGTCAAGTGGTGAGAGCGGACATGACAAGGCGGTGCATCGCGTCTCATAGCGCTGAGATGAGTCGGATGCTGTGAAGGATGCTGCTGTGGCTGAGTCGGACTCTCTCTCTCTCTCTCTCTCTCTCTCTCTCTCTCTCTCTCTCTCTCTCTCTCTCTCTCTCTCTCTCTCTCTCTCTCTCTCTCTATATATATATATATATATATATATATATATATATATATATGTATATATATATATATATGTATATATATATATATGTATATATATATGTATATATATATATATATATATATATATATATATATATGAAGGCATTCCTTATAAGTGAAGAAGGGGATGAGGAATGAGAAAGAGAAAGGGAAAAACGAGAAGAGAGAGAGAGAGAGAGAGAGAGAGAGAGAGAGAGAGAGAGAGAGAGAGAGAGAGAGAGAGAGAGAGAGAGAGAGAGAGAGAGAGAGAGAGAGAGAAGAAGAAGAAGAAGAAGAAAAAGAAGAAGAAGAAGAAGAAGAAGAAGAAGAAACGAAAGAAAGAAGCAAACTTTTTCTTTCTTTCTTTTTCACCTTTTTTTGACGAGAGCTTCTGATCGGATCACTTATGACCCTTCATTTACAGGTTTGATGATTTTATTACTCAACTTTCTTTCTTTTTTCTTCGTTTGTGTGTGTGTTTGTGTGTGTGTGTGTGTGTGTGTGTGTGTGTGTGTGTGTGTGTGTGTGTGTGTGTGTGTGTGTGTGTGTGTGTGTGTGTGTGTGTGTGTGTGTGTGTGTGTGTGTGCACGCGCGTGTGCGTGTGTGCGTGTGCGCCTACCTGCCTGCCTGTCTGCCTGCACCTTTCCCTCTCCTTTCCTCCCTCTATGTTGAGTGAAGCCACCGTTATTACAAGGGGACTCCTCGACAGCGAAAAATAATAAAAAATCACGAAGAAAAAAGAAAAAAAGTCCCCTAAAGTAGCAACTTGCATCCCTCCCAGTGGATTTCGCTCTCATTTCCTCCATATAAACAAGAGGCAAATCGTATCCTGCTATTTCCGTGCTGTTTGTGATATGCTGTGCTCTCTCCTCTTTTATTGTTTCTTTTTACCTGTTTTCTCTATTCCCTTCTCTTATTTGTGTTATTTTCTTCCTTCTATACTCCTTTTTGTTTGCTTGTGTTTGTCTCCTCCTCCTCCTCCTCCTCCTCCCTCTTCTTCCTTTCCTTTTCCCTTTTTCTTACTCTCTCTCTTTCTCTCTCTCTATTTCTTTATCTCTCTCCTTCTTTCTTTCTCTCTCTCTATTTCTTTTTCTCTCTCTTTCTTTCTCTCTCTCTCTCTCTTTCTTTCCTCCTCCTTCTCTCTCGCTTTCCCTTCCTTCCACTTTCTTTCTCACACTCCTCTGGCTTCTGCAAAGCTACAACAGGAAAATGAAGAAATAAAACAAGAAAAAAAGGGGAAAAGGCGAAGAACAACCCGCCCTCAGGAGCCAAAGCCAGTCTCAGCAGCGACAGGTAAATGACAGACTCTTTTTAACTTAGTTTCCCCCAAAGTCTCCGGATCCGGCCAGGCATGACGGGGCCTCGCGAGTAGCCACAGGCTGAGACGGAGCACACGATGTGATAATAAAAATAATGATGATGATGATGATGATGATGATGATGGTGGTGATATGAGAGAGAGAGAGAGAGAGAGAGAGAGAGAGAGAGAGAGAGAGAGAGAGAGAGAGAGAGACAGACAGACAGACAGTCAGAGAGAGGAGGCAGCGGCAAGAGCACAGAGACGGAAGAAGACCGACATGGCACTGGCACTGGCACGCGAACCGGCTGCCCCTCCTTCCTGGCGGAGCGAAGTTGCGGCCGTAACTCCCGGGAAAAAAGGGCGCGGCACCGAGCAAAACCCGCCGTTCCCGCAGGTGGGTGCCTCGTCCGCATGCGGCTTGGGGGAGGGGGAGGGAGGGAGGGAGGGAGGGAGGGAGGGAGGGAGGGAGGAAGGAAGGAGGGAAGGAGCAAAGGAGGGGTTCCGCAGCACTAAAGGGGAGGAGCAGGAAGGGGGTGAGGAGGGAAGGGAGGGGGAAGGGAAGGAAGGAGTGACGAGGAAGGAGAGAGGGATGGAAAAAAGGAAGAAGAGAGGGGGGATGAGAAAAAAAAGAAAAAGGAAAAAAAAAAGAGAGAATAGGAAAGATGTGAAAAAAGAGAGAGAAAGAGGGGATAGAATCAGGGAATCAGAAGAACATAGGGGGAGGGGGAAACAGAAAGAAAAAAAAAGACAAAATAGGGGAGACGTGAAAAAAAGAAAGAGAGAAAGAGGGAAAAACGAGAGTTATAAAGGCGCTAACTAGTGTATTAACTGCCTGATAGCATTCCCGAGCTCAAGCTAAATTGGTCATCACTTCCTTTTCCAGCCTGCTGTATCCATTATACATTGCGCTTCCTCTCTCTCTCTCTCTCTCTCTCTCTCTCTCTCTCTCTCTCTCTCTCTCTCTCTCTCTCTCTCTCTCTCTCTCCTCTCCTCTCCTCTCTCTCTCTCTCTCTCTCTCTCTCTCTCTCTCTCTCTCTCTCTCTCTCTCTCTCTCTCTCTCTCTCTCTCTCTCTCTCTCTCTCTCTCTCTCTGTAACTATATCATGAGGATAAAACCAGCCTCAAAAACGAAATAAGAAAAAGAACAGAGAAAAGACAAGACAAAGAAAAAATAAAAGAAAATCGAATAAACAAAACACAGAGAGAAAGCAAACGCAAAAAGAAAGGGAAAAAGAGAAAGAAAAGAGAGAAAAGAAAAAGAAAGGAAGATAAAGAAGAATAGAAAAAAAATAAAGATGTAAAAAGAAAGATTTTTTTTTACCGATACACTCAAAACGAGTGAATTAAAAGGGTTTATGCAAGCAACTGAAATAAACGTCTAATCGAAGGAATTCCCGATAATGTGCGTTTAATGTATCTTTCAATTTTTCGTCCAATTCTCGGAAACACAAAATTAACTTTGATCCCGTCCTATCCAATGAAAAATATATATAACCTAAAAGCTATTGGATTTCGCTTAATTTCTCGTGTAGTATTCTGTGTGTGTGTGTGTGTGTGTGTGTGTGTGTGTGTGTGTGTGTGTGTGTGTGTGTGTGTGTGTGTGTGTGTGTGCGTGTGTGTGTGTGTGAGTGTGTATGCTCACGCATGAATATAATGCATGGAAAAAGAGGGGAAAAAATGAAGAGACAAAAAGAAAAAAAGAAGAGAGAAATAAAAACGAATGAAGAGAGAGAGAGAGAGAGAGAGAGAGAGAGAGAGAGAGAGAGAGAGAGAGAGAGAGAGAGAGAGAGAGAGAGAGAGAGAGAGAGAGAGAGAGAGAGAAAAAAAAAGAGAAAAAAAAAAAAAAAAACGCTAACTCCCTTCCCCCCCATACCAGCTCACCCCCCCCCCTCCTTGCCCCCATACACCCTTTCCGGAAGCTAAACAACCGACCCGGAAGCCACTTACGAAGTCTCAACTTCGATTCCAGAAAGCCACAGAACTCGCGATTAATTTCCCTTCCAGGAGCAACTTTCCCTCCTCCGTATCGCTGAATAAATATGAGAATAAATATGTAGTCGGGGCTCGCCGGCGCGCACACGTTCGGATTCCTGGTTGGAACTGGTTTTGTGCGGAAACTGTCGTTGTTGTTGTGGTGGTTGTTGTTAACATTATTATTGTTATTGTTGTTGTTAACATTATTATTGTTATTGTTATTGTTGTTGTTAACATTATTATTGTTATTGTTGTTGTTAACATTATTATTGTTATTGTTATTGTTGTTGTTAACATTATTATTGTTATTGTTGTTGTTAACATTATTATTGTTATTGTTATTGTTGTTGTTAACATTATTAGTATTATTATCATTATTATTATTAATATTACTGTTTTTGTTGTCATCATCATAATTGTTATTGCTATTATTATTATCATAATCATTATTATCATCACTATTACTGTTTTCGTTATCATTATCATCATCATCATTATTATTACTATTATTAATATTATCCTCATTATTATCATTTTCAATATCATTATCATCATTATCATTAACATTGATATTATTATTACTACACCATTATCATCATCATCATCATCATTTTCACTATCACTCTTCTTCCTCTTCCTCCCCCTTCTTTTTCTTCTCCCCCCTTTTATTCTCATCCCCTTTTCTTCCTTTTTATTTCGTTCCTTCCTCGTTTTACATCTTCCGCCTCACATCTGAACCTATCTATCTATTCTAACAATCGACAAAAATATCAGCATAATTCTACACAAGTTTACCTCCTCCCACCCCCCACCCCCATTCCTCCCTTCCCCCCTTCCCACCGAAAATAAATAACGCAAAAAAATATATCCATATGACGAAAAAGATTGGGAAAATAAATAACGCAAGAAGAAAATAAATAACGCTAAAAACATCCCTATGACGAATAAGATTGGGAAACTCGATTTGAATTCGGTTTCGTACGCTATCGCTTGCTGGGGAGGGGAGAAGGAGAGAAGAGGAAGGGAGAGGAAAAGGGGAGAAGAGAAAGGAGGGGGAGAAGGAGAAGGAGGAGAGAAAGGAGGGGGGAAGGAGAAGGAGGAGAGAAAGGGGGAAAGGGATGAGGGAGGGAAAGAGGGGACGGAAAAAGGTGAGGGAAGGGCAAGAGATAAGGTTAGAGGTAAGGAAGGGGATAGGGGTAGGGAAGGGAGAGGGGAAGGGGTAAGGGGAGGAGAGGGAAGGGCAAGGGGTAGGCGTAAGGAAAGAGAAAGGGGATGAAGAAGGCAAAGGGGAAGAGAAAGCGCATGAGAAGGGGTAAGAGGCAAGGAAAGTGGAAAGAGTAAGGGAATAGAAGAGAAAGGCGAAGAGCGAAGGAAAAAGCGAGAAGACCGAGGAAAGGGAAGAGGCGAGAGGAGCGAGGACGAAGAAGAACGTACCGTGTTCACAAAGGAAATGCAGCGTAATTATATATCGGCTTTGCAATGCCCGGTGGCCTCCCATTTACACGTAGCAGCTCTTTGCGAGAGAATTAACGAGTGTAAAAAATGGATGGTCGGCGCGAACACTTTGTACGGACGGAAAGACAAATGCAAATAGATACTCACTCACGCGTGTGTATATCCGTTCAAATGTACACACACACAGAGAAAGACACAAGAGATACACGGAATACATCCCCACACACACAAACACACACACACAATAATAATGATGATGATGATGATGATGATGATGATGATGATGATGATGATGATGATGATGATGATGATGATGATGATGATGATGATGATGATGATGATGATGATGATGATGATGATGATGATGATGATGATGATGATAAAAAAAAAAACATAACCACATCAACGACCGTATCTCAACCAAAAACAACCACACAAACAAAATCCCAAAGACGTTATAGCCATTACCACCATAAACCACATTGTATCCAATTACACAACCAAACATATATATAATAATAATAATAATAATAATCATTCAGTCGACGTTACGGAAATTCAGAAATTCGCTGAATCGAGTTTATCGCCGGTGATAAATCAGTGAGAGAAAGGCAAATCACGTAAGAGTATTTAAGGAGAAGGGAAAAAATATCCCTAATCTACTCTTGATTCATTCGAACGTGTAAAAAAATAAAATAAAAAAGGAAAACGTTTTGCCAAGTCCCTGGAAGTTCATGCATATATTACGAAGCCAGGCACTTGCATAATACCGCGTGTATTATCACTTTCATTCATCTGGGTCTTTTAATTTCTTCCTCTCCCTCCCTCTCTTTTTCGCGATTACTCGCACGTAAATACACGCAAGCGCCCCCGCACATACATACACGCACGCACGCACGCACGCACACACACACAAATACATACATACATACACATACACTTAAGCACACAGACACAGACACACGAACTTCAGCAATCCAAGTCAAATCTTCAAAAAAACTCTCTTAGTTCATAATATGCAAGGAAAACTTAGGCTTGTAATATTTTGGTGAGAAAACTCTTCGCTTTAAAAGCTGCTTAACGTCTCTCATGATAATTAGGAGGCAATTTGTGCCATTAACTGTAAATGAAAAAGACAAACATTTCATAGCTGCCATCTTTAACAATCTGCAGGATTTTATCATATATTTAATGTGCATTTTTAATAGCAATACCCATTACAATTATATTCTGGATCAAGGCATTTAAATCAAACATAATGGTCATCATTATCAATATGATGATGATGATGATGAAAAGAAAAAGAAAAAGAAACAAAAGTAAGCAGAAAAAGATAAGGGAAGAAGAAGAAGAAGAAGAAGAAGAAGAAGAAGAAGAAGAAGAAAAAGAAGAAGAAAGATGAAAAG
>NC_051426.1:26457633-26470133 GCF_015228065.2 Penaeus monodon
GGGAGAGGGAGAGGGGAAAGGAAGAGGGGGGGGGGGGTTAACAGCTGCGCCAATAAAAGTCCGCAAAGACACACAACGGCTTCGCTATAACTCGTTCGGTATTCATAAGCCGAAGAAGAGAGAGAGAAGAGAGGGAGAGAGAGAGGAGAGAGAGAGAGAAGTAGAGGAAGAGAGAGAAGTAGAGGGAGGGAGGGAGGGAGGGAGGGAGGGAGGGAGGGAGGGAGGGAGGGAGGGAGGGAGGGAGGGAGGGATGGAGGGGGAGGGGGAGGGAGAGGGAGAGGGGGAGAGAGAGAGAGAGAGAGAGAGAGAGAGAGAGAGAGAGAGAGAGAGAGAGAGAGAGAGAGAGAGAGAGAAAGGGGGGGATGTCCGCGCGAGGGGGCGGGGAGGGGAGGGGGGGTGCTCTCAGTGTTTCCCGAAAGCTCCCAAAAGCTCCCGAAGGAGGCCGAGAAGGACTACTTCTGCTTTCCTTATCTGCTTGTTTGTTTTTTGTTTTTTGTTTATTTCTGCTTGTTTCGCTTCCGCTTCGTGTCGTGTTCGTGTTCCGAGACGCTGGGGAATCCTTCGGGTGATGGTGAGGGTGGGGGTGGGGGTGGGGGTGGGGGTGGGGGTGGGGGTGGGGGCTGGGGTGGGAGGGTGGGATTGTGGGGATTCGGGGATGTGGATGTGGATGTGTGAGTGTGAGTGTGAGTGTGAGTGTGTGTGTGTGTGTGTGTGTGTGTGTGTGTGTGTGTGTGTGTGTGTGTGTGTGTGTGTGTGTGTGTGTGAAGATGTGTGGAGTTGCAGGGTGTATAGGTGTGAGTGGATGTGAATGGGTGCGGGTGGCTATGAATGGGTGTGAGTGGGCGTGTGCTTAATGGTAGGTGTGGGTGAGTGGGTGCGCGTAAGATGGCGCATCATCACCATCATTACAATCATGATAACGATAATAACTAAAAGTAAAACTACCAACAACAACAACAAAAAAAACACCAAGAATTTTCATCTGTTTTCGTCTTTCGTCTTTTCTCTTCTCTCTCTCTCTCTCTCTCTCTCTCTCTCTCCCTCTCTCTCTCTCTTACTCTCTCTCTCTCTCTCTTTTCCTCTCTCTCTCTCTCTCTCTCTCTCTCTCTCTCTCTCTCTCTCTCTCTCTCTCTCTCTCTCTCTCTCTCTCTCTCTCTCTCATCCACCTTTCTACCTGTTGCTTCCACTCTACTTTTTTCCTTTCCTTTCGCCCGACGTCTGAATCGATGACCCGCTTCTTTGCGTACCTTAATCGCACGCTTAAAATAAAAGGTTCGAGCCAGGTCACGCACGGACCTCAAAGAAGAACAAAAGAACGAAAAAAAGAAGGTAAGAGAGAGAGAGAATAAGATAAAAGCGTCGAAAGATAATGAAAAAATGGAAAAAAAGGAAAGAGAGAGAAGATAAAAGCGACGAAAAATAATGAAAAAAATGGGAAAAGAAGAAATGGGATTAAAACGAAAATGGGGCAAGAAAAAGGGGGAAAAGCGGAAAGAGAAAGAGAGAGAAGAAAAAGAAAAGTGACCAAAGAATTTTAAAAAAAGAAAAAGAAGAAAATGGAACACAAAGAATACCAATAAAAAAAAAAAAAAAAAAAAAAACGAAAATGGAACAGAAAAAAAAGAAAAAAAAAACGAAAAAAGGAAAAACGAAAAAAAAAGATAAAAAACACAGCAACATCTCTCCTCCCCCAACGACCACCACCTCCGCCCGCATTAATTCTCCAATTAAACATTAACGAACAACGACCTAGGTACGACCACCACCACCCTGCAGTTGCGACTTGATGTTCCCCCCCTTTCCGCGTGCAACATAACACCTCTGTCATGATACTGCCGAGCTTATGCAACGCTTGCAATAGGGCGAGAGACACTGCAGAGTTGATATAATTCTCGGAGGGAAAACTAGACGTCGCGACGCAACTGCAAATCGCCGCTCGCTTGCGTTGCTTCTGTCTGTTTATTGCGCGTTTTGTGTTATCTTCAGCTAGTAATATTATATAAGCAAACAAACAAATCAGTGATATGAAGGATAATAAGAACAAAAAGATATATATATTGTAAGAATTATCATCCTCACGCAACTGATACTAACAACAGAATCTTTAATAACAACCAAAAAAATAATAATAATAATGATAATGATAATAGTATCAATAATAATAACAATAATAATAACAATAACAATAACAATAATAAAAATGATAATGATGATGACTATGATGATAATAATAATAATGATAATAAGAATGATGATGATGATGATGATGATGATGATAAAAATAATAATAATAAATAAATAATAATAATAATAATAGTAATAATAATAATAATAGTAATAATAATAATAATAACAACAACAATACACATACGAAAAAAAACGAAAAAAAGAATAAAAAAGTACGTCACTACATTCTCACCAGCCTTTCAACATAGCCATATAATTCACGAGCAAAATATTATCACAGCAAGGGCTAAATCAACACAGGCTGAATTCCCGGCCCCTCAACAATGGCATCGCTACGAAATCGCTCTCAATGGGCTCGCGTTGAACAGAATCTGCTGTTGTTTGTATTGAACACTTACTTGGATACATGTAGAAAAGGGTGGGGGTGGAGGGGGGGAAGGGGGGGAGGGAGGGGAGGGAGGGGAGGGAGGGAGGGAGGGAGGGAGGGAGGGAGGGGGGACGGAGAGGAGGGAGGAAGAGAGGAGGGAAGGAGGGAAGGAGTGGGGGAGGGGGAGGGAGGGAGGGAGGGACGGAGGGAGGGAGGGAGAGGGAGTGGGAGAGAGAGAGACAGAGAGAAAGAGGCAGGAGAGAGAGAGAGACATAGGGAGAAAGACAGAGAGAGACAGGAGACAGACAGACAAAGACAGAAAAGAGAGAGAGAAAGAGAAGAGAACCACGACGAACCAACATCTAAAAAAAAAAACAGTACCTGAAAACAAACGCACACAGCAATATATATCACAAGAACCACTTCTTACTTCCAAAAATCATGTAATATATACGTCCCCCCGACGCCCGACGCTGCAATTTGACATTCTGCATATATTTCAAGCATTCAGATTTAAGCTCAAAATCTGTATTCATACGCGAGATACACGAAGGAAAAAAGGAAGATTAAATAATCCTCTCCCTAAAGACATGGCTAGGAGGTTGGTAAGCCTGCGGTGTTAGAACAAGGGATGGTATCCCTGCTCATGGTGTGGTAACGATGGTGGTGCTGTGTGTGGTATACCAGATGGTACTCTGCCTGCGTGGTATCGGAATGAAATTTACGATACCAGGAACATGGTATATGGCACCCGAGAACATTTCTGCAAGGTATGAAAGTAATATCATCAGCCAAATTATACATATCTACATATATATATATATATATATATATATATATATATATATATATATATATATATATATATATGTATATATATGTGTATATATATGTATATATATGTATATATATGTATGTATATATAAGTGTATATATATATGATATATATATATATTTTATATATATATAATATATATATATATAATATATATATATATAATATATATATATATTATATATATATATTATATATATATATATATATTATAATGATAAATAAAAAAAGGAAGAAAAAAGGAGTACTACATCGGCACAAGTACCACATGATAACAGGTGTCAAACATGTCAAAACAAAGACATACACATAAAAAACAAACAAACAAACAGACATGCCCTGACTTAACACTCGCTGAAGTCCAGATGACAAAGTCAGCCGAAAGCATTCCACCAAATTAACGTGTCGGCATAAAAATAATAATAATAATAATAATAATAAATAAAATAAAAAATAACGAAGAGAAGAACAAGTTCAGAGAAGAATAATCCTATTCTTGGGTTGTCTTATTCTTCCCTTCGCAGTTGCTTCTGATTTGTTTGATTTGCAATTTGTTCAACATGAATCCTGCAAGTGTCGACATAAGGGTACCCCCACCCCCCTCCCACCCCCTCTCCTCACCAGTGAACACAAATTAAAAAACAAAAACAAAACAAAAAAAATACAGAGAGAAAAAAAAGAAGAAAAGCAGAACAGACTTTGATGACGAGATACAAAAAAAAGAACAATAAATAAAAATGAATAAAAGAATAAAAGAAGACAGAAAGAGATAATAGCTGAATGGTAAGAAATAGAGGAAAAATCTATAAATAAATGAAATTAAGCAATATAAAAAAAAAAGAAAATGTAATACTGGATGATAAGAAAATGCAATTAAAACAAAAATAAAATAGCCTACGAAGAGTGAAGAAGGAAATGAAAACGGGAAAGAAGGAAAGACAGAAAGAAAGACAGAAAGAAACAAAAACAAACAAAACAAACAAACAGCTAAAAAGGGGGAGACCGAGAAAACGGGAAAAAAGTGGAATAAATTAATAAATAAAGAGAGAAAAGCAAGATACGGCAACCGGGGAATAATGCAAGTGAATCTTATAGCAACAAGACTAAATAAAATAAAATTCAAGTATCAACACCAATGAAGAAGAGAGAGAGAGAAAAGAAAGAAAAAAAGGGGAATGAGAGAGAGATGGAGAAATGAACACAAAGGAAAGGGGAAAAGATTCTGCATGAAGGTAGGGGGGGGGGGCGAGGGGAGGGAGAGAGGGGAAAGGAAAAGGGGAAAATCGGAGTTTTTTTGAGGCATGCGAAACTCGAAAGGTGAAAAAGTAAGGAAAAAAGTGAAACAAAAATTGAAAAGCAAAAAAAAAAAAAAAAATAAAAATAAAACGGTTTGGTGAAAACTGACCTAAGTTAACAACACAACACTACCCTAAAAATCCTGGGGTAAAAGAGGAACTCGGATAAAACAAGAATAACAAAAAGAAAAGAAATAGAAAATGAATGAAAAGCAACCACTGATAATAATAAAGAAACAATAGACAACTCTTCATATACAAAACAAAACAAACACGAAATATATAAAGGAAAAAGGCACACACAAACAACAATAATAAAAATTTAAAAAAACATACGAAATACATTAAGGGTAAAAACAAAACAAAAAACAAAAAAAAAGCAAAAGCAACAAAAAAGAAGTTAAAAAGTTGGCCACTTCCCCTTTTCACCTTTGCCGTGCATTCCTATTCTCTCAAGGACATTCCAGCTCGATCCCACGGCCTTGTTTCCCCTCGCCTCGCCTTCTCCCCTCAAATGCCGACTTGAACTTCATGAGGACTTGTGACCCCTCATAAAACCTCACGCCCCCTCACGCACACACCTGCCTCTCGCACCGAGATTTTTTGTTCTCGGAGACACATGGGCGATTATTAAAAAAAAAAAAAAAGTTATTCGTGGGAACACACGTTGAATGAATGAAAGAATAAATACGTAAACTTATGAAGGTTTCTTTTTCCTTTTCTCACTCAGTCCCTTCTCATGAGAGCGTAAATTCCTTGCATGGACTAATGCAAATTCCAAACTTGGTTCTGAGGATCAAGTTTTAGCATGCAGCTCATGAGAAGGGACCCCCGCTGAAACCTGAAGTCCTCATGAAGCCGCGGTTCTCTCCCCCCAACCCCCACCCCAGGGCTTACGAGGGTCGTGGTTCTAATAGAGAGCCCAGGTCAATAAAGCAGGTGAAGATATATCACAAAAGAAGGGGGGGAGAAGCCTAACGAGACAGCGTGCCATTGCGAGACAACTCCCAAGTTAACCCATTCATAATTCACAGAACAAACAGTAACCAAAGAGAGTTTCATCCGTGGATTGCAATGCAACTGCAACGCCACAGACAGGACACGGATAAGCTTTCGGCTTTCCAGAAGGCCGCGAGTCTTTACCACAGCGTCTCGTGGATATCGGAAGCAGACGGAACCGGGCCGGAGGAACGTCGCCGGCACCCGCCCTCGCTCACTCTCCAAGTGCAACTGGCGAGAGACTGGGCCACACGCCACCACCTCGACTGCCAGGGGAGGTGCCTCGCGGCTGCCTGCCTGCTGTCTGCCGTCTGCACCCGCTCGGCCTCCTCACACTCCCTCACACTACTAAGTACACACAATGGACGTACACCTGGACCACGCCTCTTGTGTACAGTGCTGTGGCCAACCCCCTCCCCCCCCTCCCTCAACACCCGTTGTTCCCCGGCGCGAGTGCCTGGTTTCGAGTCACAATCTTTCCGCCCTCCAGGAGTGCACGACTTGACACCAGGCCCTGCTCTCACGCTGCACGCCCTCCCTCTGGGTCATCTCCCTGCACGGGCGCCTCGTTACCATGAGCTCCGTGTCTTTTATTGGCAGATACACCAATCGCCCGCTTTCGTTCGCACTTAATTTCTATTAACGGGGAAGGAAGAAGGGAGAGCCCAAGGCAGGCAGGTAACTGACAGGCAGAGAAAGAGACAAAAAGACAGATAAATAACAGATAGAGGGGGTAGGGAGTGACGAAGTGGGGGAGAGCGGGGGAGACAGACAGACAGACAGACAGACAGACAGACAGAGAGTGAGACAAACGGAGAGAAAAGACATACATACACAGACAACCCCCCTCCCCCTCCCCAACCTCCCCGGCCCGACGTCCCCGCAAGTAAGACGGATCCCGCGTCAAGAGCAGACCATCCGTCAGCGTCGCCCGCCTGACCTGTGCCTCGCACGCTGAACCTCTGGCTGCTGTCATGAGTTTCGCCCCAGCCTTTTAAAAGACAAAACAAAAAGAAAGGAAAAAAAAAAAGAAAAAAGAAATAAAGAAAAAAAGTAAACATTCTCCCCGCAATGAAAAAAAATCGTTTCGAAAAAAAAATAATAAATAAAACCTAAAAAAGAAGAGCAAAACGAATATAAAAGGAAAAGAAAAGAATAGAAAAAATAGGTCAAACAAGTGTCGACACGAGACGAAGACCCCGCTTATTGAAGGTCACGTCCTGCCTCCGCTCCCCTCTGCTTAAAGCGACGACCTTCGCTGCCGAGGGAGAAGGTCACTAAAAGAGGTGTGGAGGAGGAGGAGGAGGAGGAGGAGGAGGAGGAGGAGGAGGAGGAGGAGGAGGAGGAGGAGGAGGAGGAGGGAGAGGAAGGAAGAGGTGAAGGGAGAGGAAGGGAGAAGAGGAGAAGGGAGAGGAAGGGAGAAGAGGAGAAGGGAGAGGATGCAAAAGGATGGAAGAGGAAGGAGGAGGAAGAGAGGGAAGAGGTGGAGGATGGAGGAAGGAGGGAGAGGAGGAGGAGGAGGAAAAGAACGAGGAGGAAGAGAAGAAGGAGGAGGAAAAAGAGGGGGAGAAGAAGAATAAGGAGGAGGAGGAGTGTTCTTCCTCGTGTTAAGAAAAAAATAATAAAAATAATAACCTCTATGTCCCCACGCCTCCCGACGAGCGAGGCACACACGTCGATCAAAAGCCAGACGGGGATCTCTTTCATCCGTTTCCCTAACACGGACTCAAACCCACGTCAAGGCGTCATGCAACAGCCCACGGGAGAAGAAAATGCGACTCCATTATAGATGTTAAAAAAAATAATTCCAAAGATCCGAAGATCCGCACACGCAAAAAAAAAAAAGAAAAAAAAAACAAGCCAAAAAGAAAGAGAGAAAAAAAAATGCAATAAAACATAAACCACGACTGTTAGAAACAACACCACACCCCCATATACCCCCACCCCCCAAAAAAAAAAATCAAACGTAAAACAAACCAACAAACAAACAGGTTCCTCCCCATGCCCAAATACCCACGAAGGCACACCTTCCCGCCTCACTGGGCACATATCCGCGCCGTCGTCCACAGCAGACTAGATCCGGCGATGACCAAAGCCGGAGTAATTACTGCCTACATCTACATCATCTGCGCGTATCTGTGATCATAACTCGAGTGGATTCATGGGCCGCATCTCTAAGTGAAGCAGTTGTGGTAATAATTAACATATTGATAGTGATTATGGTTCTGTTAACTCAAGTACTGAAATTAATTATCGTCTTGATAACTCGTATAAGGCAGGCAATTATTGTCTCCGTAACTCGCATTATCAATCAAGTGTTGTCCGAAAAAAAACTCATCTCCTTCGCAAATCATAACAACGAAATAAATCATCGTCTCACAAACTAACACATAATGAATAAATTTTCGTATTAACTTCACATCACGAATCTAATTGTTTGCTTTTGGCGACTCATATATAACCTCTGGTGTCTAAGATCCCGTATCTCCTTTCCTCGTGTTCGCCTTTTCCTCTCAGTCTCTCGCTATCTCTTATCAGTCCCTCATCCCCCTCTTCCCACCATCCTCCCTTCTCCTCCTTCGCCCACCCTCCCAATTATCCTGTTTATCATTGACGGAATCTATAACCTTCCCCAAGGTTTCCTTCCCTTCATTCTTTCCTTGCTCATCCCTTCGCTTCTTTCCTTCTTGCCTCCCTCCCTCTTCTCGTCCTCATCTTTCCATTTATCTTATCCCTCCATTGCTCCCCTCCCTTCCCCCTCTCCCTCCCTTGCTCCCTCCCTCCCCTCTCACTCGCCCATCCCTCTCCCTCTCTCCACCATCCCTCTCCCTCTCTCCACCATCCCTCCACTCCTCTGCCTTCCCTTATACCCTCCCTCCCTCCCCCTCTCCCCTAATACCCACGAATACCCACACACCCTCCTGACACTCCCAATCGGCAGGTCAGGTCCCTTCCTACCTGAGTACGTGAGGTGTTTACCCCTGGCGATAGCAAAATCAGCTGTTCCTTGATAGCAAAATCAGCTGTTCCGCGATAGTAGAATCAGCCGTTCCTTCCCCTACTGGATAAGGGAGATGAGAGTCTTAGCGATGACAGGCGTGCGTGCAAGCGTGTGTGCGGATATGGGCAGGACAATGTGCAGGGGGTCGGGGTGGGTAGGTGGGTTGATTGAGAAGAGGGGGGGGGGGGGGGTGAAGAGCGTGGGAGAATTACGAAATGCGAGCAAAGTGAATGCGTGTAAGGGGGGGGGGGGGGTAGTGTGTGTGTATGTGTATGTGTGTGTGTGTGTGTGTGTGTGTGTGTGTGTGTGTGTGTGTGTGTGTGTGTGTGTGTGTGTGTGTGCGCGTGCGTGCGTGCGTGCGAGTGCGAGCGTGTGTGTGCGTGTACATGTATGTATGCCAATCCGTGTGCGTGTGTCTATACGTATGCATATTTCCGCGCGTGTCTTCTTAAACACAGCATGAAGGATCAACGAATAACAAAAAACTGAAAAATCTTGGGGAAAAAAAAAAAATCACGGCGTGGAGGAGCCGCTCCGACCACTTCCTGCAGCGAGAGCCCAGTTCCAGCGGACGCCTTGAAACGCCCCATAGACGACCGGAAGACAGGCGTAAGAGCGGAGGCGCAGCGAAGAGGGGAATGGCAGGAAAGAACGCTGAAACTGCAACAGGCGATATCCCAGTCATTTTTTTTAAGCACGTGACGCATTAATTCAGACGTCGCAGCAAATTTTCGAAATCATAATTTTTTGTTGAAGAAAAAAAATATATAAGGCGAGAACAGGACTCTTACATTAGCTTCGACTTCACAAAATCCATTTTTTTATTAATAATTTTCTCATGACAGATTTCCCGGTTTTAACACCTGTAAAAAAAAAGAAAAGAAAAGAAAAATCCTCTCTGATTTCAACCCATGTTTCTCGCGAATTCACCGCTGTCTACGGGAACGCGGCGAAAACTTTTGCAAAACTGAGCGACGCTTTTCGAAATTTGACCGGAACATTTGAGGGGAGCGCCCGGGGGTATTAATCGTGCCATGACTGTTTCTTTTAGCGATGCCATGGCAACTGTCAACTGCTAACTCTCAAGTGTCAACTGCCAACTGCATTTACCCCTGGCGACAGCCCGAGATTCGTCCCCATTACGGATATTTTAAACGGCTATTTACTCTATTTGGCCATTGACTGCACTCAGAAACCAGCAGTATAAATATATCCACACAATGCACACGATATCTCGCCACTTAACCCATAAAAGAGGAAGAAAAAAAGAAAACGAAAACAGCATATCAGTCAGCACACAAACAGTTCCTATTAATAACTCGAAAGGCAATAACAGAGACACCCTCCTACCCGCCTACCCTCCTCCCACACTCCCGTCCCCTTCACAAAAAGAAGAGAAAAAGAATAGAGAGAAAGAAAAAAAATGGAATAAAAATACAACAAAACAACGTGTCTCCAAGTCGGTTACTCAACTGCGTGACAAAAGGGCATATCTTCCGCGGAGCGAGAGCAGGTACCAACGCGCGGAATTTTCGCCGATTTTTCGCACCTAGTTCGAGCCCGACAGTTTCTCTCCCCTTAACGTTCCGCGAGACACGCTAGAACTCCGTCTCATAATCCCGAAAGAACCTTGAAAATTCACGCCGAAAGAGAGACAGAAAGTGGGAGAACAGGAGCGAAAAATAGGAGCGAAAAATGGGAGCGCTTGTCCCCTTCGCCGAGCGCAGGCAGGTCGGCGAGGGTTATTGAGAGAATGCTGCCACATGGTGAGCAATTTTTATCATTACAACCTGCGTGGGTCGGCGCCCTGCAATATTGGCGCGATAGGGAGGTTGTCTCGAGAACTACACTTTCCACAAATCTATTTTATATCGAGATGTATGGATATATATTTTCGGAACAATCCGTACCAATAATAAATAATAAATAAATGTAATGCGAGTAACAAGGCGCATACAAATCTCTCCCTTATTGGCCATTCCCCGAGCGGCGCGCCACGTGACACTCGCCCACCGTACGCTACACGCCCGTCGCCCGCCCGAATCGATAGACTAACCTGCAATTATACTTCCTCAAACATCAATAAAATCGAAAGACCAGTCTCTATCTAACCTCCACCCCTTCCCCCACCCCCCGCACCACCTCACCCCCCCCCCAATACACAGGTGACTCACCCCCGCCCAAAATCGCGCCCGATGAAGTTAACCTGACAAAGGGCTTTGGGATTTGGGCGGGAGGAGCGGCGGCGAGCGCCCACTTCCGCTGCCAACGGCGACTTTGTGCCGAGGCGGATCACGCCCGCGAGAGAGAGCAAGAGAAAATAAACAATCTCTGTCTTACAATAATAAGAAAGATCGCCTTGTGTAACGGAGCGCTACTCGCTACTCAAGTTCGCGTCTAGTTTAAAACACACAGTCACGTACGCATACACATACGTACACACATTATATATGCATGCATATATGGCTGTATGTATATGTGTACATACATGTATGTATTTATATGTGTGATGTATGCATATATGAATGTATGAACGTATACATATACATACATATATACGTTTGCGTATACGTATCAATGTATGTGTGTCTGCATGTACATATATATGTATATACATGCATACATACATACATACATATATACATACATACATACATACATATATACATACATACATATATACATGCATACATACATACACATACACACACTCAATAATACAATATATATGTAATGTCTGTGTCCGTCCGTCTGCACGCATGCACCTGCAGAGCACCGAACCTTAAATCCTCAACAATTTATCGAAATGCGGCCAGAAATCCATCAGCAAGGCTTCCATTCCTCTCACTTCCCCTTCTCCCCTTTCATTCTCCGTCCCATTTCCTCTACGGCTCCCTCGCCCAGCCCCGAGGAGCCACAAGTTGGGAAAAACCGTTACCAGAGGACCTAACGAGGGGACAGGGCGAGGGGAAGGGGAGGGAGGGGAGGAATAGGGGGAGGGAGGGCATGGGGAGAAAGGAGGGGAGGGGTGGGGGAGGGGAAGGAGAGGGAGGGCATGGAGAGAAGGGGACAAGGGGAGGGGCAGGGGAGAGGGGGAAGGGATGGGGAGGGGATGAAGGGGACAGGGTGAGGGGAATGGGAGGGGAGAGGGGACAGGGCGACGGAAAGGGATGGAGGGAAAGAGACGGAGGGAGGAGAGGGGAAGGGAAGGGAGGGGAGAGAGGGGGAAGGGGAAGGATGTTCTCTGAGGGGGCGTTGCGTGTCTGCTGAGAGGGGGGGGGGACTTCTGGTTATGAGTGCGTGCAATATCCATTTGTGTGTGGGAGTGCGTTGACAAGGACACAAACAAGTTTCAAAAATTGAATATGGAATTGCACATCCAAGACAATTCCGCGTCATTTTTGTACTGAAACTATGTTTTTGTGAAAGGAGGAATGCTAACAGAATACCGGGAAACAATGCTCGTACCAACCATTTTTAATCAGATTGTCTTTCACATAACTCTGTTTCTGTTTCTGTGCCTGTTTGTCTGTCTCTCTTTCCCTCTATTCCTCCTCTTTCACCATCCTTCCTCTCCCTTGTCATCCTCCTTCCTCTCTCCCTCCTTTCCTTTCTCCCTCAATATAATCTCCTCCCTTCCCTCTCTCGCTTTGCCCCCCCCTCTCTCATTTTCTCTCTCTTTAAAATATCGTATTCCAAGACAAAACAAAACAGAAAATAAAAAAAAAATCTGAGTACCGACTAAACTTTCTAAAAACGAAAAACCGACATATGATATGCTCGCGATGTAGGGAGAGAGAGAGGGGGGGGATGGAG
>NC_051426.1:26475133-26485133 GCF_015228065.2 Penaeus monodon
ACCGGGAGATCAGCCCCCCCACCCCCTCTTTCAGATAGGAAGACGAAATACGGGAAGCGAGGAGAGGAGATGCAGATATGAACAAAACACGAAAGCGGGAAAAAGCGAGGAGAGGAGAGGAATGGGAGAGGAAAACATAGAAGAGCGAAAGGCAACAATGAGATAAGGTGTGGAAGAGCGGATAAGAGGGAAGCGAGGAGAGAGGAGAGGAACGTGAGGTGAAGACTTAGAGAAGCGAAAATGGCAAAAGAAACAAGAGGAGAATATTTAGAAGCGAAAGAGGGACAAGCGAGAAGAGAGGGGAACGGCAAACGAATATGTAGAAGGAGAGGCGACGAGAAGAGAGGAAAGGGAAATGCAAATGCGGGGAAGCGAAAGACAAGGAAAGAAGACGAGAGAAGAGAGACGGCAAAAAAAGACGAAGATGTAAAGTAGGAAGACGTAAGAAAAAGGAACGGCAGAAGATCCACAGAAGCGAAAGACGGGAGAAGCAAGGAGGAGAGAATAAAAACAGAAAGAAATATACAGAGGCAAAGAAACGAAAGCAAGGGGAAGAGAGAAGAGAAGAGGACAGCAAAAGAGAAGAGAGGAGATGCAGAGAAGCCGAATAAAGGGAGAAGCAAACGAAAAAAGGGATAACGAAAAGGATAGAAGAATGACAAAGGAGAAGCAGAGAGAGAAAAAAACGAAAGAGAAAAGTAAAAAAAAAATAATAATAAAAAATAAAACAACAATGAAGAAACAGGAGATAGACGAAAAGAGAAGCGAAAAGAGAGGCGAAAAGAGAAGCGAAAAGAGAAGAGAAAATGCAAAGAAGAAATGCAAAGAGGAAATGCAAGAGGAGGAGACGAAGGCGCCTGGAAAGCGGGGTCTTAACGATCACACAGGTGGGCTCCGACGACCTAGTTACCGCCACGACTGACTTCGTTCTACCGAGCAACAGCCACTCCCCCCCCCCCCGCCCACCCCGCCCCCGTCGATACCTTAGGCCCATACCCAGCCCGAAGCCCCGCCCATACCCATACGCCGCCCATGCCCTCCCCGCCTACACTCCCGCCCATGCTCCAGGCCCGTACCCCGCCCACACCTCCATCCCTGAACCCCCGCCCACACCCCCCACCCGGATACCCACCCACACCACATCCCGGGGGAGGAGAGGGGAAGAGAGGGGAGGAGGGAAGAGAGGGGAGGAGAGAAGAGGGGAAGAGAGGGAGAGGAGAGGGGAAGAGGGGAGGAGAGGGGAGGAGAGGGGAAGAGAGGGGAGGGGAAGAGAGGGGAGGAGATGGCAAGGAGGGGGGGGAGAAGGGGATCTCGCCTAGCGCCTTTATTAAAATTCCTGTCAACTGACGATAAAATTTATGTCCTAGAAGCTCCATTTTCAGGAAGAAGTAAAATAAGAAGTAAAAGAGGCAAAATAAGAGAAGAAGAAGAAACAACGAAGAGGAAGAACAAGAGCAAAGACAAGAAGATGATGAAAAATAAATCACAGAAGAAAATAATGAAGAGCATGAACAAGAATAAAGAAGAAGAATGAGGAAACAGAGAAAAAAATTAAAGACGAAAAAGAACAAAGAAGAGAAACGAGAAGAAATCGCAGAAAATACAGAAGAACAAGAAAAAGAAGAACAAATACCAGAAAGAAACTTAAAACGAAAAAGAAAAGGAAAAAGAAGAAAGTGAAAAGAAGTAGGAGAAGAAAGGAAGATGGAGAAGAAGAAAATTTATTATCATAACACCATAACACCAACACATTCACTCCATACATGATAACGGCCGCACATAACACACGTCACGTCAACACAACGATGGAGGAGACTCACCGAGGGGAAAGGGAAGGGGAGGAAGGGGGAGGAAAAGGGGAAGTGGAAGAAAGGGGAAAGGGGGATGATGAGGGGGGGGGGAGGAGGAGGAGGAGGAGGAGGAGGAGGAGGAAAGGAAGGAAAAGAAGGAAAAGTAGGAGGAGGAAGAGGAAGAGGAGAAGGAAGAGGAGGAGGAGGAGGAGGAGGGGGATGGGAAAGGGAGCAAACTCAAACAGAATGAGGCAACCATTAAGTAACTCGATACAGCTACTCCGCCCAATGGGGTAATCAGCAGGAAAATCTGGAATGGTTACGCAACACACGTACTACTATGCCGACGTCACACATCTTCGTAGTGTGAAAGAAAATTAATTTAATTATTCACTTATCAAATAATTTATGCGCCGCGAGAGAGAGAGAGAGAGAGAGAGAGGGAGAGAGAGAGAGGGAGGAGAGAGAGAGAGAGAGAGAGAGAGAGAGAGAGAGAGAGAGAGAGAGAGAGAGAGAGAGAGAGAGAGAGAGAGAGAGAGAGAGAGAGAGAGAGAGAGAAGGGGGGGATAACAAATGCAACTTTGCCACCACCTGTATTCATGTCTTGTCTGTCTTTGCCTCTTTTTCCTCTTCCTTTACTTTCTTTATTCTACCTTCATCTCATCCTCTTCCACTTCCAGCTCGGTATCCACCTCTTCCATCTCCACTTCCCCCTCGCCATAATCCACCAACACCTCTTCTCCTTCTCCTTCTCCTTTCTCTTCCTCTTCTTCCCCCCCCTACTCCACGTCCCCCATATCCCACTCCCCTCCTCCATCCACTCTCTTCCCCCACTCCCTTCCTCCATTTTCCCCTTCCTTCCATCCCTCCCCTTTATCTCCTTCCTTCTCCTCATCCTCCACCTCTTCCCCTCCCCATCCACCCTTCCTCCCCAATCCTCCCACTCTCCCCATCCACCCTTCCTCCCCAATCCTCCCACTCTCCCCATCCACCCTTCCTCCCCAATCCTCCCACTCTCCCTATCCACCCTTTCCCCCTTCCCCTACCCCCCCCTTTCCCCCCGCTCCACCCCACCCCCAGACGCCACAGAACCGCGAAGCAATAAAAGCCCGAAGCAATGTAACACGCGGCGCGCTTATTACATTGGCGAGGAACAGTGTGATAAGTGCTCCGCCGTCGCCCTCGCTCCTCCGGCCACGTTATCGGTACGACCATCTTCACTTGGGGGGGAGACAGGGGGGGAGGGAGGAAGGAAGGGGAAGGGGGGAGGGAAAGAGAGAGAGGGGGGAGGAAAAGGCAGGGAGAGGGGAGGGAGAGGGAGGAAAGAGGACCGGAAGGGAGAGGGAGGAAAGGGGTAGAGAGGAAAGAAGAGGGGAAGGTAGGGAGAAGGGAAGGGAGAGAAAAGAGGAGGGAGAGGGAGAGGGAGAGGGGAGTGAAGGGAAGAGGAGTAGAGAGGGGAGGGGGAGGGATTTTAAGAGGAGGGAGGTTTTGGAAGGAGAAGGGTTAAGGGTAGAGGGAGGAGGTGTGGAAAGGAGGGAAGGAAGGGAAGAGGGAGGGAAGGAAGGGAAGAGGGAGGGAAGGAAGGGAAGAGGGAGGGAAGGAAGTGAAGAGGGAGGGGAGATGGAAATGGAGAAAAGGCAAGAGATGGAGGAGGAGGGTGAGGAGGAGGAGGAGGGTAAGAATTAGGATAAGGAGAAGAAGGAAGAGGAGAAGCAGGAGAAGAATTAGTAGTAATAGTAACAGTAATAGTAATAGTAATAGTAGTAGTAGTAGTAGTAGTAGTAGAAAAAGGAGGAGGAGGAGGAGGAGGAGGAGGAGGAGGAGGAGGAGGAGGAGGAGGAGGAGGAGGAGGAGGAGGAGGAGGAGGAGGAGGAGGAGAAGGAGGAGGAGGAGGAGGAGGAGAAGGAGGAGGAGAAGGAGGAGGAGGAGGAGGAGGAGGAAGGGCGGGGAGGAGGATGAAGAAGAGGTGAAGGATAAGGGCGGGGAGGAGGCGGAAGAAGAGGAGGAGGAGAAGGAGAAGGGCGGGGAAGAGGAAGAAGAGGAGGAGGAGGAAAAGACGGAGGGAAGACAGCGAGATAACGAAAGGACGAGAGGGAGCAAGAAGACGTATGGAGACAAACATCCCTTTTCGAAACACTCGATTATTCAACACCAGTTTCCACTAGTACTCTATAAACACTCAAGGAAATAAACCAAGTTTTCCTCTTCTCCCGCCTAAAAAATGCAAATACTTCCGAGGCTAAGAGTGCGCACATATAACGTAGTCCCCCCCCCAAACCCCCACACCCCCCCTAAAAGCCTACACGAAAGCCCACGTAGAAAACGGGAGAGCGATTTACACAGGCCGAACCTTTCCCTCTCTCTGCTGAACTACTGAACAGGGTCGCGAGCGTTCAGTATTTGGACTAGTTGGGATAGTCATTCTCGCTTCATTTAATTCGTGTGATGGACTTTAATGATGTTCTCCGTCCGGCATTCACTTCCCTTGGATTTTGTTTGAATTTCATTTACCATTTCGTGTTACGGGATCTGGTTTTGTGGTCACAATATGTCATCTAATTATCTATTACTCCATCTATCAGAGTTTATAAGAACCAGTAATGGATGAAAATATAAAGCTTTATTTAACTCTAACTTTATTTAGTATTTACTTCTTTTAAATTCGGTAATGAATACTAGTTTGTGATCAATAAACATTCTATTCGTAAGTCAAAATGTTTATCCTCCATCAACTTATCTATCCGTCAGTCTATCCACCTATCTATCAGTCTATCTAAAATAACATCCATATTCCCTTCCACCCAACCACCAACCCACCCACCCACACACAGTGTCTCCTACCAACCCATCAACTCTCACTGAGTAGACTTCCCCTCCATTCCTCTCCCTCTCCCTCCCCCTATCTCTACCTCTCTCCCTCTCCCTCCCCCTATCTCTACCTCTCTCCTCCTCCCCCACCCCTCCCTCCTTCCAGAGGGAGAGATGGGGGGGAGGGAGAGGGAGAGCCCTCCCCCTCCCCCCCATCTCTCCCACTCCCCTCCCTCCTCCTCTCCCTCTTCCTCTCCCTCTCACACCAAGGACGTAATCGACGCCAGGCCTAATCCCGTTAAGCATCATTCAATTTGTTTGCATCTTAGCACATTAGCATTCTGTTTTCCTTTTCGCTCCCCTGGCCAGCCGACTCAGCCCCTTTCCTTTAAATGGGCTCAAGAGTCAACTTAATGCCGTTGGACTTAATGCATCGTTTTTTTCTCTTTTTCTTTTTTCTTTTTTTCTTTTTTTTTGGGTGGGTGGGTGGGGGTGGGGGGTATGATGGAGGAGGAAGGGGGAGGAAAAGAGGCAGTCAAGGGGAGAAAGGGGGAGGGAGGAAGGGGAAAGGGAAGGGGGGGTGCAGCTGAGGAGGAGGAGGAGGAGGAGGAGGAGGAGGAGGAGGAGGAGGAGGAGGAGGAGGAAGACGAGGAGGAGAATGAAGAGAAGGAGGAGGGGGAGAAAGAGAAGGAGGAGGGGAGGAAGAGAAGTAGGAGGGGGAAGAAGAGGAGGAGGGGGAGGAGGAGGGGGGTGTACTCAGACGGGGAGGGGCGGGGGTATGAGGAGGAAACACTACAGAATACAAGAACAAGACAACGAGGTGAAAGAAAGAAGGAAAAAAAACCAGAAGAGTACAGACCAGTATGAAAAGAGAAAAAGAGGAGACAAAGAAAAAAAAAGAGAAGAGGAAGAGGGAGGAAAGACAGAGGCAAGAAAAGGGGCGACAGACAGACTAACAGGCCGTTTAATCTTATCGTCACGCTTCCGTAGACCGAGGAAGTAATCTGTTGATTTAATATATACGGGAAGGCCGCTTTATGCATATTCCTCCCTCATAACCCTATCCCCACCCCCTCCCCCCATCCCGACCCCCGGCACCCTATCATCCCCCCGCCCCCACCCCCAGGGCCCTACTATCCCCCCCACCCCGCCCGCTCCCTTAACTTCGCACATCAGAATAATTGCACAAGTTTGGTCAAAGTCAATTTAGGCCTATCGCATTTCCACGTTTTCTCGTCCGCTCTTTCTCTTTCTCCCGATCTCCCGTTCTCTCTGGCTCGGTCTATCTATTTCTAGCTCTCGTTTTCTCTCTCTCTCTCTCTCTCTCTCTCTCTCTCTCTCTCTCTCTCTCTCTCTCTCTCTCTCTCTCTCTCTCTCTCTCTCTCTCTCTGTGTGTGTGTGTGTGTGTGTGTGTGTGTGTGTGTGCGTGTGTGTGTGTGTGTGTGCGTGCGTGCGTGTGCGTGTGCGTGTGCGTGTGGTGTGTGTATGTGTGTGTGTGTGTGTGTGTGTGTGTGTGTGTGTGTGTGTGTGTGTGTGTGTGTGTGTGTGTGTGTGTGTGTGTGTGTGTGCGTGTGTGTGTGCGCGTGCGTGTGTACATGCGTGCGTGCATGGGTGGGTGCCTAACCAGCCAGCTATCCTCCCTCTCTCCAAAACGAAGCACAATTTGAAGGCGTTGCAACGAGGCGCCGTTCCGAAGCCTTTCTTTTAACTTCGGCCGAGAATTTCCCTAAACACGTGCCATGCTAATCAAGTTCAGGATAAGAGAGTTAAAAGAAAAATGGGAAATGAGAATAAAAAGGAAGAAGACTGATGAGGGAAAGGAGGAGGAAGCAAGAAAATGAAGAAAGTATATAAACATAATATAACAATAAGGAGTCGAAAAACGATTTCATTGATAATAAAAATAATAATAAAAACAAACAGCCATTAACAGAAAATGTACAAACACGACGCATAACAATTACAATTAAAATTTAATCACACGTTCGTATAATGATAATGAAAACTGCAGATAGATTAAAAAAAACTCAAATGTAACAACAATTAACGAATGCAACAGCAATAGGGACAAAGCCAAAAACGTAATAAAAAAGCAAAAAGAAATAATAGCTCCCCCCTCAAAAAACATTAACGTAATAAGAGCAACTGCAACAACAACAGAATTTACAAAAAAGCTACAAACAAAAACGTAATAACACATCATAGATCACAATTACTACAACTAGCTCACAGACAACGCAAACCACACCTAACTGCTGCCTTAACTCAAGCAATGTCATTACACTCATAACGAAATAGCGCATAAGATGAGGATGGTGAGGATGGGGATGGTGAGGATGGGGATGGTGGTGGTGGTGAAGATAGTGGTGAAGGTGGTGGCGATGGTAGTGAGGGTGATGATGGTAGTGGTTGTGGCGATGTTGGTTTTGGTGGCGGCGGTGGTGGTGATGGTGGTGAAGATAGTGGTGAAGGTGGTGATGATGGTAGTGAGGGTGATGGTGGTGGTGGTGGTGGTGATGGCGATGACGATAATTACAATAAAAATACTACTATATTGAAATCAACAACGCACCTGAACTCGCACTTGCCTTTATAACATATACGTCCGTCATAAACACAAACAAACAAACAAAAAATACACAAAACAAACAAAAAACACTCCCAACACCTTCAACACGCAAATAACAAAAAAACAACAACAAAAAACACACACACAAAGAAGTAAAAAAAAAAGAACGAATAAATATATAAATAAACAAATAAATAAAACCAAAAATAAAACAGAAAAATGAAATAAAATCACTCTCGCGGTCTAGTCCTTGCTATTGGCTGTCAAGAGCGATGGAAATCTGCAGCCCGGCGGCAGGGAAGCAGGCCCGCGCACTGAGGGGAAATCAGCGACTGGAGGAGGAGAGGGGACAGGGGGAAGGGGAGAGGAGAGGGGGAGGAGAGGGGAGAGGGAAGGAGGAGAGGGGAGAGGGGAAGGAGGAGAGGGGAGAGGGGAGAGGGAAAGGAGGAGGAAGGGGAGAGGGGAGAGGGAGAAGGAGGAGATGGGAGAAGGGGAAGGAGGAGAGGGGAGAGGGAGAGGAGAAGGAGAGGGAAGGAAAGGGGGAGGAGGGGAGAGGGGGAGGGGGAGGGGAGGAGGGGGAGAGGGGGAAGGAGAGGGGACAGGGGGGAAGAGAGGGGACATGGGGGGAGGAGAGGGGACAGGGGGAGGAGGAGAGGGGAGAGGGGGAAGGAGAGGGATGAAGGAAGGGGAGAGGGAGAGGAGGAGTGCGGAGAGGAGGAAGAAAGAAAGGGGAGAGGGAGAAGGGGGTGAGGAGAATGGGAAGTTGGAAATGGATGGAGGGAACAGAAGGAGGGGGGATTAGGTCACAGAGGAGCGAGAACAGAGACAAATGATGAGGAGGAGGTAGAAGAGGAGGAGTAGAAATAGGGGGGAGGAGGAGGACGAGGAGGAGGAGGTGGGGGGGTGAAGGAGGAGGAAGAGGGAGAGGGAAAGGAGGGTAGGGGAGAAGTGATGGTTAAAAAAAAGGGGAAAAGAATGAGGGAGAGGAGAATGGATTGGAAGAAAAAAAGGAAAAGAAAGAGGAAGGAGAGAAAGAAACTGGAAAGGGAAAACAAAAAGAGAAGATAGAAGGAGGAAGGAGTATGGGTACAAGGAAGTTGAAAAGAGGGGAAGGAGAGGAGGAGGGGAGGAAGGGGAGGGAGAGGAGGGAGAAGAGGGGAGGGGAAGGGAGGGGAGGGGAGGGGAGGGGAGGGAGAGGAAGGAGGGAGAAGAGGGGAGGGGAGGGGAGGGGAGGGAGAGGAGAGGAAGGAGGGAAAAGAGGGGAGGGGAGGAGAAATGAAAAAAGGGAACCGGAGAAGAACCAAAAGGAAAAAGAAAAAGAAAAGGAAAGTGAAAGAAGGAGGAGGACGGAGGAGGACAAGCGAGGAGGGGAGAGCCTAAGCCTATTTACAAGTTTAGCTCTACCTGAAGCTTTATAAAGTTGGGAGGAGGGGGAGGGCTGGGGTAGGTGGGGTAGGTGGGGTAGGTGGGGTGGTGGGGGTAGGTGGGGTGGGGGGACGGAGGAGGGAAGGTGGCTTTTCACGATTCATTTCCTTGAGTGGTTTAGGTCAACCGGCCGGCAGTGCTAATCTATGTATATATTATGAATAAATATATATTTGTTTGTCTGCCCTTCTATGCAAATAGAACAACGAAGGGAAGAACAAGAAAACACAAGAATATCCCTTCGTTGTTCTACCTGCAATTTGTTCGACATAAATTTCACACTACCTATCTATCTACCTACCAACCTATCTATCTATTCATCTATCTACATATCTATCTAATCTGTCTACCTACCTATTAATCTGGTTATCTATCTATCTACCTAGTTATATCTACCAACATCTATCTATCAATCAACATGTACATATACTATTTACCTATCTATCTATCTACCTCTCCATCATGCGTCTATCCATCTATCTACACACGTTACGATACTGAATCTCATACGAGAAAAGAAAACCACAAACTTTAAATAATAATAATAATAATAATAATAATAATAATAATAATAACAATAATAATAATAAAAAAAAAAAATAATAATAATAATAGTTTCAACAGATCCACGATTCCAGTCGGAGATTCCCAAGGCCGAGAAGTCGATATGGTCAAGTAATGAGGTTGTATGACACGTGCACAATGGCCTCTCTGCTTCCGTGTTCTCCTTCTCTTTATTTTTTACTCTTTTTTTTTAACATCTTTCTCTCTCCCTTACTACCTATTACCTTTCTTTCTCAATCATTCACTCTCTTTCTCTCTCTCCTTCTCACTGGCAACGGAACCTACCCAGCATATTCCTTGCAGCACGTGTCGCTGCAAGCTTCCGCATGTGCAACAAAAAGGGCTTTAAATTCATGTAAACAAATGGATGAAACCCATCCCATCATGCACTGCGTTGATAATGCATAAAAGCCAAGCATGACCGGATATCGAGTTTGGTTCATGCAACTCTTTGGGTCCGGAGTATAATACAGGGGAATTAACACTCGGAGCATTAATATCGGAAAAGATCGCTGTTCACGTTGTCTTTGCAAGTGAATGTTCTACATGCGATACATGCAACAGCGTCGTAGCTAGCAATCGAAAGACAGAGACACGAGAAAACAAAACCAAACTTTAAATAATAATAATAATAATAATAATAATAATAATAATAATAATAATAGTAATAATAATAATAATAATAATAATAATAATAAGAAGAAGAAGAAGAAGTAGAAAGAAAGACAAAGAGGGAAAAAAAATAAATAAAAAAATAAAGAGGGAAAGAAAGAAAGAGTGGAAGAAAAACGTAGAAAAAACAGACGAAGACGGTGCATAACCAAACCGCTAAATGTATGTCCGC
>NC_051426.1:26490133-26495133 GCF_015228065.2 Penaeus monodon
TAAAATAAAAGTAATTCAAACCAAATAAAGAAAAGAAAAAAAAATCTCACCAGCAAAACAAACAAACAAACAAACGAACAAACATACCCCAAACTCCCCAACCCCGCGACCATAAAAACAAACAAACAAATACTTTCTCTTTAAAAAGGCGACGAACGAGTAGCATGACGCCCCTGCGAACCGTGACGTCAGAAGAGCGAGACGTGCGGGACGTTCCAATGACGAGATTTGAATAAAAGGTCAAGGTAGCGACAGCATCCGCGGAAAGATCGTAAGCGATGGCAAGCGAACGTGAGCGAGATCGTGAGAACCGGGAGAAGGTGAGAGAAGGCCCATCGAGAATTGGATGTCTGTCTATTTGTCTGTCTATTTGTCTGTCTGTGTCCGTCCGTCCGTTCATCCGTCCGTCCGTCCGTGTGTCCGTCCGTCCGTGTGTCCGTCTGTCCATCCGCCCGTCATTCTTTCTCTCTACGCAACTCGCGAACTAGATAATACAGATAGATAAATAGATCGACTAACAGGTAGACAGATAGATATATTTCCAGATAAATATAAATAGAAAGACGCACAAACAGAAAGATCTACAGACAGATATATCAATATAATCGTCACTAAAAAAACTCAAAATCACATCGAAAAGCAATCTTTGTATGAGAAACGTGCGTGGGACCGCGGAGAAACTCGAGACTGCGCGCCCAAGATAAAAGGCCTTACAAGGGGCGTGACTGATCGGAAAAGGAGGAAGAGAGGAAGGAAAGAGAAGAAGAAAAAGGGAGAAAGAAAAAAATGGGAGACGTCTTGCTTCACCTTTAAGGTAACAGGGAGTGGAAGAGAATAAGAAGGGGGAAGGGGGAAGAGGAAGAGGAGGAGGAGGAGGAGGAGGAGGAGGAGGAGGAGGAGGAGGAGGAGGAGGTGGGGTGGAGGGAGGAGGAGGAGGAGGAGGAGGAGGGGTGGAGGAGGAGGAGGGAGGAGGAGGAGGAGGAGGAGGAGGAGGAGGAGGAGGAGGAGGGGGGAGGAGGAGGGGAAAGAAGAGGGGAGGAGGAGGAAAGAAAGGAAGAGGAAAAAGATGAGGAAGAGGAAGAGGAGGAGGAGAAAGAAGAAGAGAATGTGGAAACAGGAGAGGTAAGGAGGAAGATGAGACAGCGGGGAAGAAGGAAAAGGAGAAGGAAGTGAAGGAAAAGACAGGGGGTTGATCGAAGCGGAGGATGAGAAGTAGAAAATAAAAGAAAAGAGTTACATATGATCCCCATGAAGAAGAAAAAGAAAAAGAAGAAGAAGACGAAGGAGAAGAAGTAGACGAAGAAAAAGAAGAAGAAAAGAAAAAAAAAGAAGTTGTTGATGATGCTCAAGAAGAGAAAGGTGACACGTGTATGAGATGAAAGTGTCCTTCACAGCTTCCAAAAGATCACTCAATTTCCATGTAAATTAAGGCCAGGCTTTCTCAATTTGCGTGGACAATGGCTGGACGCGACCGACTGCCGGCTGCGGGGAAGGAGGGAGGAGGGGGAGGAGGGGGAGGGGGAGGAGGGGGAGGAGGGAGGAGGGGGAGGAGGGAGGAGGGGGAGGGAGAGGGGGAAGGGGAAGAAGGGGGAAAGGGAAAAGGGGAAAAGGGAAAGGGTCATGGGGAAGGAGCGAAGGGAAAGGGGGGAGGAGAGAGGGGAAAGGGGGAAGGAGAGGAGAGAGGGGAAAGGGGGAAGGAGAGGAGAGGAGAAAGGGGGAAAAAGGAGAGACAGCAACAAACAGGGGGGAGAAAGAGGGTGGAGGAGGGAGAAGAGGAGGGGAAAGGGAGAGGAATGAAGGGGGCAAGAATACAGATAGCAACGAACAAGAGAAAGCGAAGGGGGGGGGGGGGAGATACAGATAGGGTAGGAGTTGGAGGAAGAAAGAGAAGACAGATACAGTAAGTGAATGAGGAAAAGGGGAGGAGGGGGCGAGGTAGAGAAAGGGGGGAGGAGGAGGAGGAGGGAAGAGAAGACAGATACAGACTGAGGGGGGAGTAAGGGGAGGGGAAGGGAGACCTTGATTGAATTGTGGCCGATAGACTGGTGACCAGAGGGTCGAGAGAGAGAGAATTGCTCCAGTTGATGATGCCTCTGGGGGTGGGGAGGGAGGGCACGGAGGAGGAGGGTACGGAGGAGGGGGGTAGGGAGGAGGGGGGAAGAGTGTAGACGGGATGGGGGTAGGGGATTGGAAAGAGGGGAGAAGGAAAAGGAGAAGGCGAAGAGAGAGAGAGAGAGAGAGAGAGAGAGAGAGAGAGAGAGAGAGAGAGAGAGAGAGAGAGAGAGAGAGAGAGAGAGAGAGAGAGAGAGAGAGAGAGAGAGAGAACGAGAGAGAGAGAGAACGAGAGAGAGAGAGAACGAGAGAAAAAGAGAACGAGATAGAGAAATAAAGAGAAAGAGAAAGACAAAGACAAAGAGAAAGACAAAGTGAAAATGAAAGAGAAAGCGAAAATGAGAGAGGAAGCGAAAATGAAAGCGAAAGCGAGAGAGAGAAAGAGAGAAACAGAAAGAGAGAGAGGAGGGGAGGAGGTGAGGAGTTAAGTGGGCGCCAGAGGGATGAAGACGAGAGGACAGGAGAGGAAGGGGAGGGGAAAAGGGGCGTGAAAAGGTGTCACAAAGACGCCAAACCAAGAAGGCGACAAGAGCATGGCTTGAAGGAAAGAAATATGATGAAGAGTAAGTAATAAAGAAGAAAGAAATGAAGAATTAAAATGAAAAGAAATGAAAGAGAGAAAGAAACAGAACGATGGGTTTCAATAGTATAGAATAAAACTAGGTAGAGGAAAACGACAAGACATATAAAGAAGAGAAAGAAAAAAATATAATGGGATAAATAACAAAGAAAGAAAATAAAGAGGAAGGAGAGAAGAAAATAAAAAGAAAGGAAAACGAAATTCGAAGGAGAAAGCACAAAATAAAAGCAAACACGGTAAAAACAATAACAAACAGCAGCAACAACAATAAAAAACAAAACGACAAAAATAATAATAAAAGATGCTGTCCTTCACTCCCCACATTCCTTTATTTCCATCATTCCTTCCTTCCTCATTTATTTCCCCAATAAATTTCCCTGATCCAGCAGGTGGCCAGATGTCATGACCACCTTCTTCTTCTTCTTCTTCTTCTTCTTCTTCTTCTTCTTCTTCTTCTTCTTCTTCTTCTTCTTCTTCTTCTTCTCCTCCTCCTCCTCCTCCTCCTCCTCCTCCTTCTCCTTCTCCTTCTCCTTCTCCTTCTCCTTCTCCTTCTCCTTCTCCTTCTCCTTCTCCTTCTCTTCCTCCTCCTTCTCCTCCTCCTCCTCCTTCTCTTCCTCCTCCTCCTCCTGCCTCACCTCTACCTCCACCTCTCCGACAAATGATACGAATGTGCCGCTAGAGCCCAGGTTCCGCCATTAATCAGATTTTAAAAGCAACGTTTACCTTTGTATCATACTACAATACAGTATAGGAAGTACATTTACAAAATCTAAATGAACACCAAATGTTATAATTATCGAATAAGTTGCAGACACTCTAAGCCGAAGTCGGAGCCCTATCATCGCATTCGCATTCTCTGTCGTAGTAATGGCAACCTTCACCTGTCACCCCCCTCCCCCCACCCCCCACTCCCCGATCAACTTCACCTGCCACCCCCCTCCCCCCACCTCATCACCTGCCCCCCCCCCACCAAAAATGACAGACGAAAAGGTTAAAATAAGAGAAAGAGGAAAATATTAAGAAACGAGGAATGGCGAACTTAAATAAATCTTTAAAAAGAGCGAGAGAGAGAGAGAAAACAGGGTAAATATAAGGAAACGTAATGAACGTAAATAAATCTTTGGAGGGAGAGGAAAATGGACAATGAGGAAAATATAAATGAACGGGGAATGACGAACGTAAAGAAATCCAAGACGTAAACAATATGGAAGAAGGAGAAAGAAAACAAAGAAACTTTCCTCACGATCAAGACACAGAGAGAAAAAAAAAAGGGGAAGGATTAGAAAAATCAAAAATAAATAAACAATAAACCAGGAATAACGGACACAAAGAAATAATGAGTGAGAAAAGGAAAATAAAAGGAAAGATAACTTCCCACACGTTCATCTCACGTCAGTCTGAACACGATCTTTACCAAAGATTTTTTTTTGCTTACACGCATTTCAATACAATAGAATTTACTTTTTTACTTTATTTATTTATTCATTCTTACTTTGAATGTTGCATACTTTGTTAACGAAAGCTTTTGACGAACGCCTACTTTGCCGCCTAAGGGAAGAGGAAAGGAGGAAGAGAGAAGGAAAAGCGAGAGAGAAAGGAACGAGTTAGAAAAGAAAGAAAAAGGAAAAAAAACATGCCAAGACGAGAAAATGAGAAGGAAAGGGAGAAAATGAGAAGGAAAGGGAGAAAATGAGAAGGAAAGGGAGAAAATGAGAAGGAAAGGGAGAAAATGAGAAGGAAAGGGAGAAAAAGAGATGGGAAGATTCGGAGGGAGAAGGGAGAAGCGAGAAGGAAAAGGGAGAAAGGAAAGCGACAAAATGGGAAAGGGGGATAGAGGAAGAGAGAAGCAGGATAAGGGAAAGGAGAGAGAGAGGGATGAGGAGAGAATGACAGAAGGAGAGGGAAAGAGGGAGTTAGAGAGAAAACGAGAGAGAGAGAGAGAGAGAGAGAGAGAGAGAGAGAGAGAGAGAGAGAGAGAGAGAGAGAGAGAAGGAAAGAGAGAAGGCAAGAAACACGAGAAAAAGGAAGAGAGCGAGAGAAGGAAAGAGAGAAGGCAAGAAACACGAGAAAAAGGAAGAGAGCGAGAGAAGGAAAGAGAGAAGGCAAGAAACACGAGAAAAAGGAAGAGAGCGAGAGAAGGAAAGAGAGAAGGCAAGAAACACGAGAAAAAGGAAGAGAGCGAGAGAAGGAAAGAGAGAAGGCAAGAAACACGAGAAAAAGGAAGAGGGCCGAAAACAAAGACAACCCTGCTTATTGTCGTCGCTGAAAGGGCCATCCCCCCCCCTCCTCGCCCCCCTTTTTAGCAGAT
>NC_051426.1:26497633-26506352 GCF_015228065.2 Penaeus monodon
GTAGTGGTGGTGGTGAGGGGGGGGGGTGAGATGGCATGGGATGGTGAGGTGGTTGTGGTGGAGTGGTGGTGGTAAGGTGGTAGTGGTGGTGGTGAGGGGGGGGGTGAGATGGCATGGGATGGTGAGGTGGTTGTGGTGGAGTGGTGGTGGTAAGGTGGTAGTGGTGGTGGTGAGGGGGGGGTGAGATGGCATGGGATGGTGAGGTGGTTGTGGTGGAGTGGTGGTGGTAAGGTGGTAGTGGTGGTGGTGAGGGGGGGGGGGGTGAGATGGCATGGGATGGTGAGGTGGTTGTGGTGGAGTGGTGGTGGTAAGGTGGTAGTGGTGGTGGTGAGGGGGGGGGGGTGAGATGGCATGGGATGGTGAGGTGGTTGTGGTGGAGTGGTGGTGGTAAGGTGGTAGTGGTGGTGGTGAGGGGGGGGGTGAGATGGCATGGGATGGTGAGGTGGTTGTGGTGGAGTGGTGGTGGTAAGGTGGTAGTGGTGGTGGTGAGGTGGTTGTGGTGAGATGGCATGGGATGGTGAGGTGGTTGTGGTGGAGTGGTGGTGGTGAGGTGGTAGTGGTGGTGGTGAGGGGGGGGGTGAGATGGCATGGGATGGTGAGGTGGTTGTGGTGGAGTGGTGGTGGTAAGGTGGTAGTGGTGGTGGTGAGGTGGTTGTGGTGAGATGGCATGGGATGGTGAGGTGGTTGTGGTGGAGTGGTGGTGGTGAGGTGGTAGAGTGGAAAGGTGAAGTTGGAGTGAGGGGTTCAGGGAGGGGGGGGGGGTCGTGGCCCGAGGTGAAGTGCAGGATAGGGGTAGGATAGAAGACGGGGTTAGGATACCAGTTCCGGATGAAACGTCCCAAGCGCCCTGATTTTAAACTATTTTCCAGCGAAATTTAACGAATTTTGACGAATCATCCTCCCTCTCAGATCACGCTTGCCGCTCCCATGGCGAGGCGGAACGTAAATAAACTCATTTATAAACTAATTTATGCAAGGGAGCTTCTGCCAACGGGTCAAGGGAAAAGCACGTAAACATGTGCTTATGAGCCTAAAAGGACTGACTTATCCGTCGCCGTGAACAGGAATAACATCAGATGATGATGGTGTCGGTGATGGTGATGATGATGATGGGGATGGCGGTGATGGTGATGACGATGATGGGGATAACGATGATGGTGATGACGCGATGGGGATAACGATGATGGTGATGGTGATGATGGTGATGATGATGATGATGATGATGATGATGATGATGATGATGATGATGATGATGATGGGGATGATGGTGATGATGATGATGGGTGATTACGACGATGAAGATTACTCTATTTCATAATAATGAGGACGATGATCATGGTCAAGATAATGATAACGATAACGATGATGATGATGATGGTGACCACGCACACAGAAGTCTATAAATTCCTCAAGTGACATTTGCTCTAAATTCCGGGACTCAGACCCACCCCCTGATTCCCTAGCCTTTCCCCGCCCACCGGCCCCCTACCCCGCCCCCACTTAACGCCCACTGCAATCCTAACACCCTTGCCCCCACCCACCCACCTCCAACCCCTCGCCCACTACCCTCCCCCTCCGCCCACCCACCGAGTCTCCCTTGGCACCCCCCTCTCTTGTTGACCCTCTGCTACACCTTGCCAGCATTTACTCGCAAATACACGCATTGTATGTCTGTCCCTCTCTCGCTTCCACACACACTGCATATTTGCCCGGTTGATATCCAGTCCGCGCCGGGTGCAGACACGAAACAGACACGCAGACATCCAGATAAGCAGACATTAGATACGCAGACAGACACACACACACACACACACACACACACGTCTATAATTATCTCTATCCATTTGTCTGTCCGTCTCTTTCACTCTATCATCCCTATTATCTGTCTTGTTAACACAATCACTATTTCCCTCTCTCTAACCTCTTTCCCTCCCTCTCTGTTTATCTCCTCTCCTCTCCTCCTCCACTCCCTCTCACACGCCCACTCTCTCAACCGCACTCTCCTCATCCCTCCACTCCCTCTCACACGCCCACTCTCTCAACCGCACTCTCCTCATCCCTCCACTCCCTCTCACACGCCCCCACGCCTCCTTGCCCTCGAGCCCCCCTAATGCATTTTATTGTCACATTCTCGAGTCCCTTCGCCTCGTCTCCCGCTTGATCTGCATCCCTCGAAATCACGCCGCGGGAGGCTTTCGCTCGAACTGATTTCTCCTTTTGTTGCACTGCGGTCGTTGAGTGGGGGGAGGGGAGGGAGGAGGGGAAAGAGGGAAAAGGGGAGAGGAAGGAGGAGGGGTGAAGAGGGGAGGGGAGGGAGGAGGGGGAAGAGGGAAAAGGGGAGAGGAAGGAGGAGGGGGAAGAGGGGAGGGGAGGGAGGAGGGGGAAGAGGGAAAAGGGGAGAGGAGGGAGGAGGGGTGAAGAGGGGAGGGGAGGGAGGAGGGGGAAGAGGGAAAAGGGGAGAGGAAGGAGGAGGGGTGAAGAGGGGAGGGGAGGGAGGAGGGGGAGAGGGAAAAGGGGAGAGGAAGGGAGGGGGGAAGAGGAAAAGGGGAGAGGAAGGAGGTGAGGGGGAAGAGGGGAGGGGAGGGGAAAGAGGAAAAGGGGAAGGAGGGAGGAGGGGGAGAGGAGGGAGGAGGGGAAAGAGGGAAAAGGGGAGGGAAGGAGGAGGGGTGAAGAGGGGAGGGAGGGAGGGAGGGGGAAGAGGGAAAAAGGGGAGAGGAAGGAGGAGGGGTGAAGAGGGGAGGGGAGGGAGGAGGGGGAAGAGGGAAAAGGGGAGAGGAAGGAGGAGGGGGAGAGGAGGGAGGAGGGGGAGAGGGGAGGGAGGAGGGGAAAGAGGGAAAAGGGGAGAGGAAGGAGGAGGGGTGAAGAGGGGAGGGGAGGGAGGAGGGGAAAGAGGGAAAAGGGGAGAGGAAGGAGGAGGGGGAGAGGGGAGGGAGGAGGGGGAAGAGGAGAGGGGAGGGAGGAGGGGGAAGAGAGGGAGGGAGAGGGTGAAGAGGAAGAGGAAGGAAGACGGGGACGAAGAGGAGGAAGCGAGACGGAGACGATGAGGAGAGGAAGGGGACGAAAAGAAGAGGAAAGGGGCGGAGAAGAAGAGGACGAAGAGGAGAGGAAAGGGGCGAAGAGGAGAAAAAGGGGAGGGGGAGAAAGAGGAGGTGGGGAGAAGGGAGTAGATGAGGGGAGAAGAAGGGAGTTAGGAGGAGAGGAAGAGGAAGAAGAGTAGATGAAATGAGAGAAGGGAAAGAGGGAGGGGGGGGGGGGGAAGACTTGCAGAAAGAGGATGAGGAATTTGAAAATTTGTCTGTCCGTCCGTCCGTCCGTTCGTCTGTCTGTCTGTCTGTCTGTCTGTCTGTCTGTCTGTCTGTCTGTCTGTCTGTCTGTCTGTCTGTCTGTCTGTCTTTTTCTTTTTCGTTTTCTTTCTTTCTCTCTCTCTCTCTCTTTCTCTCTCTCTCTCTCTATATATATATATATATATATATATATATATATAATATATACACATACATACATACATACATACATACATACATACACACACACACACACACACACACACACACACACACACACATACACACACACACACATACACACACACACACACACACACACATACATACACACACACACACACATGTGTGTGTGTGTGTGACTAAATATTCACATCACCTATTACAGTTCTATTCACAACACTTATTACAATTCCTGGATCGGCATCTTTCTGAAACAATCTCACGGCCTGTGCTTGCAAATCATCTTGAAAAATAGCGCAAGCTTATTGACAGGCCTGAACTGTAAATCTTCATCCGGCCTGGACGATAAAAGATAAAAAAAAAAAAGAGAACAGATTTCTTTGCTTCATCTGAAAACATATGACTCGTTCTTTGCTCACTCATCTGTCTATTTGTGATCACTGGAGAGACGAACCTACTGTTTATACATCAAACTAATCACTTCATCCATCAAACCAGACACTGTGTATATAGACTACTAACCATTCACTAAAGGGGCGTATCACTTCGTCGTTATTTATAGGCTAAGTCAATCTTCGTCCTGGTTTGTCCATAACCAATCCGAAATATCAAACAGCTCCATAGCCATTAAGCTTCTCCCTTCGTTTCCCTTCCCCTCCTCTGTCTGTCTGTCTGTCTGTCTGTCTGTCTGTCTGTCTGTCTGTCTGTCTGTCTGTCTGTCTGTCTGTCTGTCTGTCCGTCTGTCTGTCCCCCTTTCTTTTTCATTTTTTTTTCTCTTTCTTAATATATCTAAAAACACCCCCTCCCATAAACACACACACACACACACACACACACACACACACACACACACACACACACACACACACACACACACACACACACACACACACACACACACACACACACACACACATCCACAGCACCTAACAGCACCCAGTAACAGCATCGCCCTCCCTGCAGCGCACAATCGCATAAATATCCGCACTTGATACCTTTCCATACAAGTAAGATGAGGCAGAATTGTGTTTCAATATCCTGCCACAAATCCTTTCCATCTCTCTGAGCTCCTCTCAAATCACGTTGCCTCTCTCTCTCTCTCTTTCTAGCTCTCTCTCCCGTTTCCATCTTTATTGGGGTTTCTTCTCTTTTGTTTTCTTTCTTTACTCTCGTTTGTCGGCGTCATTGTTTTCGGTACTTCTCTTCCTCTCTTCTTGATTCTCCTAATCGCTTTCCCTTTCTTTTTCCTTCTATTTCTCCTCCTTTCCCTTTCCTTTTCTTTCTCTTCCTACTTTCTTCCTCCTATTCCCTCTCCCTTTCCTCCTCTTCCACCTCCTCCCTTTCCTCCTCTTCCACCTCCTCCTTTCCCTACACCTCTTTTACCTTTTCCTTCTCCTCCTCCTCCTCCATTTCCCCCGATTTTTACGTCCACTGGAAACGTAGGGTGGAAATGTATCTGTGTCTGCGAGGTGGTTGTATTTACGTCGCCTGTCTTGGCTTCCTACCCCTTGACTGAAATCTTTCTTACAAACTCTTCGCTGTCTTGCATTTTCTCTCATTTATCTTTCCCTCTCTCTTGATTTTTTTTCCCTTTTGCTTTCTCTACTGTCTCTCTCTTCATTTTTTTTCTCTCCCATTCTTTAGGATTTTCTCTTTACTCTCTCTCTCTCTTTTAGTCTTTGTCTCTTCTCTTTCTCATTCTTTTGTCCTAATTACCACCTCTTATTCCCGAATTTCTACATCTTTCTTGCATTTCTTTTTTTATTACCCAACCTTTCCTTTTCCTTCTCCCTTCTCTGACTCGTTCCTTCTCCCTCTCTCTTCATCTCTTCCCCCCTGCGGATCCTCTCCCTCTCTCTTCCTCCCTTCCTTCACCCCCCCCCTTATTCCTCTTCCCTTTCTCCCCCATCCTTCCCCTCCTCTCTGCTTTCCCTTCCTCCTTCCTCTCCTTCCTCCCCCCCCATGTCTCCTCTCCCTTCCACCACCATGTCGCTTCTCCTTTCCACCCCTACGTCTCCTCTCCCTCTATTTATATGGTAATCCGCCCATCTACCTGTCTGTTAGCGATACACATGTTCATCAAGCTGTTAACTGAGCGACATGTCCCCCTTTCATGCTCGTTCTTGACCCTCAAAAGAGCCTTAAAGCGAGGCTGCCATGTTCTCTGAGGCCTTTTCTGGTTTACATGTGCACTAACCCCCCCCACCCCTACAGCCACGCCCTCGCTCCCAAACCCACCCATTCGCCCACCCACCCCCTAACAACACACCCACCAACCCACCCCCAAAAACTAGTCCAATCTCATTAATAATCATTAAGTTATTTCGTTTTTCGCGTCTTTGTTTTCGTCTATCGCTTTCCTTTTCTCATTCCCTCTTCGCTAATCCCCATCCCCCTTAAAGCAAACAAGGTAAACAACAAAATCGACAATAACAAGCAGAGACGAAAACAACAACAACAACAACAACCAACATTAGCAACGATAACAACAAAAGATCCTAACTCATGTTACTTTGCTGTAAAAAAAAAGGCTCTTATTTTGCTGATGGCAAGTAATCACGCTTTAATTGTTCGGGGACTCTACACAGGTCGTTACGGTGCAATTGACGGTAGTAGCAAAGTTGATAAAGTTCGTTAGTGCTTATTTCAAAATACACGTATACTTTTTTATCTATTTCTTCCTCCTATTCAAGCTCTAAAAATGTTGCAGAAGTGTTTTATTCCGCAGCACAAAGCCATAAAATATATTTTTTCTAATGCATCAATGCAAACCTTTTACTGAAATTATTTTACCATGTATACTTTTCCATTGTGGATAATATTCTGATATATATTTTTTTTACATAAAAAAACAACTCAATAAGTTTTTTTTTTCTAACACATCAGGCAAATCTTTTACTGAAATAATTCTTTTATGCACTTTTTCTCTGAGGCTAACATTCATAAAAAAAAAAAAAATCTACAGTACATCTGAAGAAAATAATACACATATTTGCATACGAACTCAATACCATTTTCTAAGCGCCAAGTTTGGAAAAAATATGAAAAAATATAGTTCTTTCGAAAAGTTTTCGTAAACGTTAATAATTCCCCTGTACTTTTGCGGGTTGTCTGCCTACTTTTAAGAGCGCGCAGATTTCAAAATGATTCGAGTGAACAGCAACCATACCCATTCTCTTTCCATTTCATTATCAAACCAGACATAGCAGTACACAAAAATCCCTACCGTAACAGTCCCCACTGCACAAAACTCATTTACATAAAAGGGTATTTCCAACTTTATCCCGATAAAAAAAAACGAAAGAAAAAAAAAATCCCATTCACAATAATAAACAATAAAAAAGGAGCCCCATCATGATTTCATCAACAATCAAACAAAAAAAGAACTCTCCAAAACAATAAAAAAAAAACCCGGCCCACTCGCCTCCATGTCCATCAAATGCTTCATCCCTCCATCATCAGATTTGCTAAAATGTTTGCAAAATAAACGTCCCAACCTCGATACACAAACAAATGAAAACTCGACGCAGTCAGGCTCGCCGTTCTTGGATCAGGTATACAAGTAAACAAACGAATAAACAAACTCGTATGATAAAAATAATAATAATAACTCTTCATTATGCGTCTATAAACGTCAGCAGATCAATCCATTTACCTAGCACTGGTAAACACACAAGACCATTACATTTCTGTTAATCATATGCATAATATTTGCATACTATGAAGCCATCCCTAACGGCAATGCAAACAAGAAAATGCACATTTCCCTAATGGATGTGCTAAAGCTCGTAACACACATATAGAAAAAAAAATGCAAATGTTATTTCTCCAACATTTTGTAATTTAACCACAATAAACCACAGGCGACTTTAATGTGTATATATACTGTATACATACCTAGTACAAAATAGAAAAGAAAAGAAAAAGTTTGGTATCATTTTGCATTTTTAGGAAGCAGGACAGCACGTGACATTTAAAATACTGCAAATAAAAATACTACTAATAAATAAATACCAATGTGATAAATAAACACATAAAATATAAGAAAGGGCGAAGTTCGACATTACCCAAAAGCGAGCAACAGGAATACAGCGAAATCTGCACAATGCAAGCCCTCACGTCCAATATTCCCGCGTCTCCCGATTGGCTATAAGGCCAGCCAATCACTTCAAATTGAAAACCGTTAGTCATTAGCCTCGTCCGTTACCCCACGCTTGCCCTGTTAGAAGACCCTCTGGCGCGACACAACACCCGCGCCATTGTAACCAAGAGGCGTATGGGGGCTAATGAGGGGCTGTCCCCGTGGATGATGGGACGAAACGGCTGCAATTTCGGAGTGATCCATTTCCAGAAAAAAGGACAAAAAAAGAGAGGAAAAAAACAAAGACAAATGCGCATCGAGATCCGCATCGCAGAATGTGTCTCTCTCTTCTTGTTTCTTGTCTCTTTATTTCTCTGGTTCTCTGTCACTCTTCCTATTTTTCTTTCTCTCATTATTCCTCCCTTTCTGATTTTCTTTCTTTCTCTCTATACTCCTTTCCCCTTCAATTTCTGATTCTTGAATCTCATTTCCATTCTCTGTCTGCCTCTATCTCGGTCTTTCTCTTTCTAACCCCCCCTCTCTCTATCTCTCTCTCTCTATCTATCTATCTATCTATCTCTCCCTTTCCCTCTGACACCTTCCTCCACAACACATTACACATAACGCACCACTTAAACCGACAAAAACGAAAAAAGAAAGAAAGAAAAAAAGGAAAACGTACAAACAGACAAAGAAAAGAAGCCAAATAGCCAACGGCGATGACAGGAGGAGCCGACAGCGACAGCAACAACGGACGAGACAAAACAGAGAGGCTTCGAAGTGGGGACGTAGTGAGGTTAGCAGCCAAGACACGTACCCGGCGCTAGGTAATCGCCCAGAGCAAACAGATGATAGGCGGGTGAGTGGGTTCTGGTGGGCGCCGTGAGGGTGGGCAAGAAGAGTGGGTCTGTCTGCGATGGGCGTTGGGTGAGGGTGGGTGGTGAGGATGGGGGGGGGGGGGCAACAGGGTGGGCGGTCTGCATAGAGACAAAGAGGATGATGGGCGATACTTTATGCGATGAGAGAGTGGGCGGCCTATACTAGGTGGTGGGTGAGAGTGGGCGGCCCCCAAAATAGGTGGGGGGTGAGAGGGGCGGCATACTAGGGGGCGTGAGAGTGACGGCCCCCATACTAGGTTTGCTTGGGCGTTTGGGGGGAGTTGGGCCGCCTT
>NC_051426.1:26506452-26526452 GCF_015228065.2 Penaeus monodon
CCTCTTCCATAAAACAAGCAGTAACATATCATAAATCCAAATAACAACGAATCCCAGCAACAGCTCTCAAATCAGTTCAATGAGACAAACGACAAACCTTTCATTCATCAAGGACCATAAGCCTACATTCGGCGCAGCCTAGGCCTATCAAACACACACACACACTTAGTGGACACTCACCGGCCGCAAGGTCTGTCCAACCGACATCTCTGGTGACATCAGCTCCTCTTTGACATCTCTCTGAAGTCGAATTCTCTCTCCCTTTCTCTCTCTCTCCTTCTTTTCTCCTTTGGCTTCTGCGATTTTCCTCTCTTTCTTTCCTTTACGCGATTCACCTTGAGGGACGACCGTCTTCTCCTTCATTCGGTTCTAAGAAATGTTTTCTTTAACTTTTCTGATCTACTTTCTTGTTTTCTTCCTTCGATTTTCTGTTTCTCTTATTTCACATATCAATTACTGTTTCGTTTTGGTTTCCATCTTTACATTTCAATTCGCTTTTCGTTTATAATTTCTTTCCTTCGCACACTTTAATGACCATTTCGTTTTTCTTTTCTCTTTTTTTTTCTTCTCACACTTAATTATCTCTTCATTCACCTTTTTTCCCCTTCTTTTCCTTTAAATCTCCTTCCACTTTCTTCATCCACCTCTCCACTTCCTTCTACTTCCTCTCCCGCAAAGCCTCGACAGAGAAAAAAAACTCTGCAACACATCACACAATCATGAAAACCACAGCCTACTCCTTTGCACGATAGCAGCCTTGTGTGCAACATCCCTCTGCAACATACACCACAACTACATCTACCACAACACAACCCGGGCACCATAACACCACACATCACAACACTATACAACAAGAACGCCGCAGCACCACAACGCCATAAGTGTCTGTTTCTCTCGTATTATCTTTGTTATCTTTTTTAATGAGGTTATTATTGCAGGCGGCGATACGGATGTGAACGAGCGTACCAAAGCGACGTAAATAATGGTAATTAAATAGAAATAGCAATTTGCATAACGTTATCACAGGCGACGATGCGAGACGGAATAGACACAAAAAATAGATGATGATAACGATAATGATCATTAATAATAATAATAATAATAATAATAATAATAATAATAATAATAATAGTGATAATAATAGTAATAATAATAGTAATAATAATAATAATAATAATAATAATAATAATAATAATGACAATAATAATAGTAATAAAAACTATAAAATAAATAATAAAAACCGGTCAATGATGAAGTGAACAAATAAATAGACGATCATTAAATAACTAAACTAGCATCAGTCACAAAAAAAGTAACAAATAATCGCACAGCCAATATCCTCCACCTCGACCCCCCCCCCTTTCCTCCTCCAGACCCCCCTCCCCCCCTTTTTCCTCCTCCAGCCGCAATGCCCGGGGGAGGAAATGCCACAGCCGATGACGCCAGCCCCAAAGCCCGCCCAGAGGAAACTCGCGAAAGACTACTGGGGCGGTTAGAGGGGGAGGGGAGGGGGAGGGGGTCAATAGAGGCGGTTTTACTAGGCCTACTGGAAAGGGGGGGAGTAGAGGGGAGGGGAGGTGGAAGAGGAGAGAGAAGGGGGGGGAGATAGGGGAGGGCAGAGGGGAGAGGGGGGAAGGTAGGGGATGGCAGAGGGGAGAGGAGGTGGGTAGAGGTTGATGTGGTAAAGAAGGGGGAGGCGGAGGGACTGATGTACAGAGGGGGAAGGAGGCGGAGAGCTGGTGGGGATAAAGAGGGGAAGAGGGAAAGGGTTGGTGTAAAAAAAGAGGAAGGTGGGAGAATGATGTAAAAAGGGGAAGGGAGGAGGGATTGATGTGGTAAAGAAGGAAGGAGACAGGAAAAGAAATAGTTAAAGAGGGGGAGAGGGGGAGGTCAAGGGGTTGATGTAATAAAAAAAGAGGGGGGAGGAGCTGAAGTAGAAAGGAGGAGGAGGAGGAGGAGAGAGACCAGGAAGAGAAAGTTTAAGAGGAGGAGGAGGAGAGAGACCAGGAAGAGAAAGTTTAAGAGGAAGAGAAAGAAGAAGAGGAAGAGAATGAGGAAAAGGGAAATGGGTGAGGGCCAGGGAGGAGGCGAAGGAGGGGGAGAGAGAAAGAGAGAGAGAAAGAGGGGGAGAGGAAAATGGAAACGGGAGAAAGAAAGAGTAAAAGGAGAACTAGAAGAGAGAGAGATGCAGATTGATCTATTAACCTCTATCATAAGCTGAACCCATGTCTGGCCCTAACCAGTGTCTTCCAAAGAAACCACACAGTGAAAAAAATAATAAAAAATCTGCAAATGGACACAAGAAGACTGAACTTAAACCCATATTCAAGATGCACATCGGCGTTTTGCAATATTAATACATGCGCGGATATCCAGAATACATATATACATAAACGAAGCTCCAATGTCTTATTTCATCAAACTGACCGATCATATTTGGTGTGCAGTCATGAATTCATCACAAAAGCGGTAATCTGACCTTTTCAAAACCATTTCAAATTACTCTGCATAACACATTTGAATTACAATATAACATCCACTTCCTTATAAAACATCGCTTTTCATTTTTTTTTCCGTAACAAATATATTTCAGAACGGATATATACACCAACGTACTTTTCAAATTACTCACAACTAATTAAAATTATTTTCAATTTTTCAGTTAAATCATCCAGGAGATAAATAACTAAAAAAATATATAAAATAAACATCAACATACGAGCCCTTTCAGTGTTTACAAACTATGACAAAACCGCGACCCACGCACTCTCACGCACCATAGGGGTCCAGGGAGGAGGGAGGGGAGAAGGAAGAGGGCGAAGGGAGGGAAGGAAGGGAGAGGAGAAGAGAAGAGAAGGGGAAGGGAGTCGAGGAGGAGGATGGGAGAATAGAAGAGAGAGAGAGACGAGAAGTGGAATGAGAGAAGAGGAGGGGGATGGGAGAAGAGAAGATGATGGGAAGAGAGAAGAGAAAGAAGAAGTGAGAAAACAACGACTGAAAGAAAAAAAATGAGAGGGAGAACAAAAGACTGCGAGGGAAATTAGAAAAGAGAACAGAAACGAAGAGAAGAGAAGAGATTGAGAAAAGAGTAAGACGACGAAAAAAAAAAAAAAAAAAAAAAAAAAAAAACAAGCAGACGCAAGGTAGCTTGGGCTCCCTTACCCAATCCTAAACCCTAAGCCAATCCAAGACCACCGCCTTCTAATCTGCAAACAAATCACCTTGAGTGGACTAATCCCCCCCTAACAAGACACGACCGACGCACCTCCAACCGGGGATTATTTTCCGGGGTTTATGTCGCTTCCGTGGAATCATTGGACATTATACAGGATACACGTGGGGTTGCAAAAAGACTTGGATGTTGCAAAAAAAACTGTGTTGAGATTTTTCGTGTTGTAGTGATCGGTGTTTCACAAAAAATCTTTGTTGTATAGATTGCGGTGTTGCAAAAAAAACGTGCTGCAGAGATTTTGGTGTTGCAAAAAAGACGTTTTAGAGATTTCCATACTAAAGAAATCTCGTGTTGCAAAGGTGTCGGTGTTGTGTCTACAACCACGTGTGCCTGTGAACTATCGGCCGGTTCACGCTTGTGTGTGGGCGGGTGATTGATATGTTGTGATGTCACGGAATTATGACAAGGGCTTGACCATAGTCGCGCCGTGTTATTTATGCCTGATCGGTTCCACTGACACAGGCTGACACTTCTGGGAAAAGCACTTTTATCGGTACTTGACGAGAGTGATGTTTCCTGACACTACGGTGGCGGGCACGCATTATATTCCATAACGGATATCTTTAGATGTGATTCATTCATATAATATCAAGAGATACATCACCCATCTGGTGATACACACGTCTCGATTTTCTGTACGATGACACAATACACAGCTCTAGCATTTCGAACGGAGGTACACCCCTGTCACTCTTCGTACCTGCATGTCGCCTCACGTCTAAAACCCCCCACGGTACAATCACGATACACACACACCTCAACACAAGGACACACACACACACATGAGAGTAAACACCCCACGAGCGCGCGCGTACACACTGCCTCGACTGTCCGAGATCGACTGGCATCACACACCACGCACAACACCAAGTCCTCCCCCTCTTCCCCTCCCCCCCTTCCTCCTCCCCAGATCACACACCGTCCCCTCGACACTGACCAAGCGCGAACACCGGCTGACCCAAACTGAGGTGGCTATAGAACCCGACCTTGGAGTACCTCCCCTCAGCCGGTTGCCTCACTTCTCTCCTCTACCCCCTCCTCCCTTTCCTCCTCCTCCTCTGCCTCTACGTCCCTCCCATCCAACCTCTTTTCCACCTCACCCTCTTTCTCCTCTACTTCCATCAACCTTTTCTCCTACCTCACACTTCCAACACCTCCCCTACTCCCCCCTCCTTCCGCTCCCATTCCTCCCACCCTCCCATCCCCTTCCCATTTCCCTCTTCCCTTCCCCTATACCCCCACCCCACCCCCGTCGCACGGCCTGGCCTTTTTTTCCCTTCTTCATTGAATATAATGACCATCGCGAAGAAAGTCCTTCGGTTTCCCAATCGCTTGATATCATTTTCATTTATTTTCGCACCGACAAATCCTCTAAAAAACGATGCGATCACAACCGAAAGAAAAAGGTTTACATAAAACATACAAACAAACACAAAAAAACAACGACCACGATCACAACCACCACTAAAACTACACTCAACGTAAAAAAGCAAGAGTCAATCTCCAGTCCTTCTCAACATCAAACCACATTTCTCTCTCTCGCCTAAACTCCGAGACGTCCCCCAGCTATCGCGCAATAGAGAGGCGCCTCCACACGCAACGCTACTTTTGCCATTGCACGAAAATTGCATGCACGTCACACTGCATGCTGTTGCCCGTGATGGTTACTGTCTCGAGAAATTGTTGCAGCTTTTTCACAAGCCTCACAAATTCATTTTTACTTGTTTGTTTTCTGTCTGGGTTTATGTTTACACGAACCACACTGTACATAAACAGATACTTTTAAAATTCGAAGTGTTTGGTACGATCACTGTATATACCTATATACATCTACACACACACACACACACACACACACACACACACACACACACACACACACACACACACACACACACACACACACACACACACACACACACACACACTCTCTCTCTCTCTCTCTCTCTCTCTCTCTCTCTCTCTCTCTCTCTCTCTCTCTCTCTCTCTCTCTCTCAAAACAAAGACATCAACCCACCAATCCCGTCTAATTCTCGCGTTCCCACTTCCAATTGCCATATCAATTTCCAGATCACCCATCCCTCATAGCAATTGCAAACGCATTAACTCCCCCAAGCAAAACGTATCCACGCAGATATCCATTTAATAAGGAAAAGTGTTCGGCGACCACACTTCACATGGAAGACCGGACAAGCGGCAACGAACAACACATCCCGCTTCACGTGTTTTCTATTTTTCACACAATAAAAAGAAAGGTCTTTGTGATTTTCGCCAGGCAACCGATAGATTTTATCGCAAATATCACGGGCATGTTGATATTTTAAAAATATCGTCAGCACACGAAGCGGCTTATTGAACTAAAAATAGTCTAATTCTCCATCTCATCTGCCAGTGGGATTATTAGCCTAACTGGCAACCGCACTGAGGGGAGCCGACTCACCCCTCACACTGACCGAGACGCAGTTGCCAAACGCCAATTATGAAACGCCGGTCAAAAGAACGCTAAACATCTGACTCTCTCGCTTTCTCTCACTCTTTCTCTCCCGTTTTCCCTTTTTTGTTGTTTATCTTACAAGACCGCTGGTTTATTTACAGTCTCCAGGTTGTCTCTCTCTCGTGGGAAAACGCGCTCAGAGGAGGGACAGAAGAGCCAACACCGTCACACATGGCCGAGAATAGGAGGAGGAGGAGAAGAAGGAGAAGGAAGAGAAGAAAGAGGAAAAAGAAGAAAACAAAGAAGGAGAAACCAGATATCTCTATAACAAAATTCCTCTCGTGTTCTTGGGGGTGGATTCCGAGGTCGCTGATTGGTCGTAAAAAAATACAAATAACAGAAGTGGGAAAAGAAAAGACAAGACGCGATATGATTGGCTGTTGTGAATGTTCTCAAGGCCAGGGTCAAGATCAACATTTACGAAGGCAAGACGAGGGGTGAGGTATTGGGGGGGGGGGGTATTTAAGGGGGGTATTTGGGGCGGGGGGTGTTAGGGGGGGGATCAGATTTTGATGCAATAATACAGGGGGAAAATGAAAGAGAGAGGGAGGGGGAGGAGAAGGGAGAGAAGGAGGGAAGGGAAGGAAAGGAAAGGGAGAGAGGGAGGGAAGGGGGGGAAGGAGGGAGGGAGGGAGGGGAGGGAGGGAAGGGGGAAGGGAATGGAAGGGAGAGAGGGAGGGGAGGGGAGGGGAATGGGAGGGAGAGAGGGAGGGAAGAGGAAGGGGGCTGGGAGGGAGAGAGGGAGGGAAGTGGAACGGTGGGAGGGAGAGAGAGCCACAAGGTCCATTCATCTTGACGTCAGCAAGGTCAGATATGGTCAAGCCACAATCCACAATCTCATTCATTACCTAGAACAATTTTCTTCGGAAGATCCCCCGGCTACACACACACACACACACACACACACACACACACACACACACACACACACACACACACACACACACACACCTTCAACCCGCTTTATTTAATTAATTCCCAAGAAAAGGACAAGAAAGAGGAAGGAAAACTACAAACTCCAGAAGACGGAATATAAACAACAATTATGCCATCCGCCCCCTCCCCCCCCAACTATAAGTCTTCCTCTGGGCAATAAAACCCCTTTCCTTCTAAGCTCCTGGATTTGCCCCTTTCCCTCCCCCTCCCCCGCCCCCTCCCCCTTCACCCCCTCCCTCCCCCCAACCTCCGTAACGATTAAGCTCTTCCGGCATCACAAAACCTCACTTATTTTGCTTTTCTTTCACGGCAACAACGGTAAAAAGAGTAAAAAATAATAATAAATAATAAATAATAAATAATAAAAAAAAAAAAAAAAAAAAAAAAAACACGCGGGAGAAAAAACGTACAAAACAAACAAACATCTCACCCTCACCAGACTCTCTCCTCCTCTCCCTCCCACTCCTTCCCCACCACGACACCGCCACACAACACCATCTTGGACACCGTCGTCATCACCACTTCCGCGACACAGTGACCGACTCCGTGACCCGAGTTCTGACCTTGCGCTATTAGCAACCTGACCTCCCGGCGCCTTCATGTGACCTCTGCTCTCGACGGATGGGGAGGTCAGACCGGTCAGCTAAGATGAATGTGTATGTGTGTGTATATGTATGAGTATTTGTGTATGCGCGCGTGTATGTGTGATTGTGTGATTGTGTGATTGTGTGATTGTGTGTGTGTGTGTGTGTGTGTGTGTGTGTGTGTGTGTGTGTGTGTGTGTGTGTGTGTGTGTGTGTGTGTGTGTGTGTGTGTGTGTGTGTGTGTGTGTGTGTGTGTGTGTGTGTGTGTGTGTGTGTGTGTTCGCGAGCGCGCGCGTGTGCGTGCGCGATATAATAACTATAGGCTATATCTACCCATTGTTGATATTAAAAAACATGAAAACAGCACTAACAACAAATAACGTTACCAACGCTCTCAACAAAACGACTATAAAAAAACACAAACCAAGCAAACAAACCAAATTCCTCCAAAAAACGCCAAGAAAAATGACCCCACATCCTACAACCCCATTCGCCCCCCTCCCCCTCCCCACGACCGACGCCCATCCACCGCCTCCCATTACCCCCCCCCCAGGCCCATTTTTTAACGAGTGACCGGCCTCAACAATACGTCATTTCGGCCGATTCAGCTCCGCCAGAAATACTTAAACAATAGTGCCTCCTCGATTGGGTAATTACTTTTCTCTGATTGCTACATTTGTTCTATTCCCTTGATTATATTTCTTATAATTAATTATATATATAAATACAAACATATATATATATATATATATATATATATATATATATATATATATATATATATATATATCATATATAATAGAGAGAGAGAGAGAGAGAGAGAGAGAAGAGAGAGAGAGAGAGAGAGAGGAGAGGGGTAAAAAAAGAGAGAGAGAGAGAGAGAGAGGAGAGGAGGAAAAAAAGAGAGAGAGAGAGAGAGAGAAGAGAGAGAGAGAGAGGAGAGAGAGAGAGAGAGAGAGAGAGAGAGAGAGAGAGACGAGGAGGAGGGAAGGAGGGAAGGAGGGAGGAGGAAAAGGAGAGGAGGAGTAATGGAGGAGGGAGGAGAGGGAGGAGGGAGGAGGAGGGAGGGAGAGGAGAGGAGAGAGAGGGAGGGAGAGGGAGAGGGAGAGAGAGAGGAGAGAGGAGAGAGAGAGAGAGAGAAAGGAGAACGAAGAGACACACACACACACACACACACACACACACACACACACACACACACACACACACACACACACACACACACACACACACACACACACACACACACGTTTTCCTTATCAGTTCATTTCCTATAGTGAGTTGATTTATATGGCGATACTGGTTTATCATTCATTTATTCACAAGACCGAAAAACACAAGAAATTTTCAAAATAATATAAGCTCCTCGACCAATCGAAGCGAATAGGCCCATTGACTTTCAGAACACGAAAAAAAAATCTTGCGTAGTTTGGCAAACAATATTATAAATTGCGGCCTTGCTCATTATGCCTTTCCTTTGTTTGGATTTAAGAAAGTGGAAGAGGAAAAGAGGGAGGAGGAGGAGAAGGAGGAGAAGGAGGAGGAGGAGGAGGAGGAGGAGGAGGAGGAGGAGGAGGAGGAGGAGGAGGAGGAGAAGGAGGAGGAGGATGACGATGATGATGATAATAATATGAATAATAACAAGAAAAAGAAGAAAGGAAAGGACAATCAATAGCTCTCTTCACCCCCCCCACCCCCGAAAAAAACGCCCACACGCCCGCACGTCCACAAATTGAACACGCCCTACTGAACCTCGCAACTGAACTCCCTCAGCGATCCAATAAGCCAAGTCATGATACGAAGTCAGCGATGTCAGCAACTCCGTCGCCTCTTCTGATTATGGAGATGTTTACAAACGGAGCTGATGCGGTTATCTCTCTCTCTCTCTCTCTCTCTCTCTCTCTCTCTCTCTCTCTCTCTCTCTCTCTCTCTCTCTCTCTCTCTCTCTCTCTCTCTCTCTCTCTCTCTTGATTTTCTTTTCTTTTACTTTTCCCTCCCTATCTTCCTCCTTTTCTTTCCTTTTCCCCTTGCTTCCTCATTTTCTCTATCTTGGTTCCTTACTATCTCATTCTCTCCCCTCCACTCCCCTACTCATTCGTCTATTTCCTTTTCTCTGTTTCTCTCATTTTCTTTCTCTCTCGTCCCCCCTCTTCCTCCCCGTCCGGCTCATTCCTTCTCTCCCTTTCTCTTACTTCCTCATTCTTTCTACTTTTCTTTCCCCTTCTTCCCATCCCTCCTTCGTCTCATTCCTTCCCTCTCTTTCTCTTACTTTCTCCCCTCTCTCTATTTTTCTTCTCCTTCGCCTCACTCCTCTCTCTCTCCTTCCCATCTCCTTTCATCTCATTCCTTCTCCCTTTTTCTCCTTCTCTCTTACTCTCTCTCTTTCCCCTCCTTTCCATCTCCCTTCATCTCATTCCTCTCTCTTTCTCTTTCTCTCTCTCTTTCCCCCTCCTCCCCATCTCCCTTCATCTCATTCCTTCTCCCTCTTTCTCCTTCTCTCTTTCTCCTCCTCCCCATGGTCTCTAAGCCAGCCCCACCGTCATGCCGGTCCATCTCATGCTAAAAGCCTGGCTTAACTTCCTTTCTCACAAAGCCTTAATCTAAACCCCTTTGATACCATTCCCCCACCCTTGCCCTCGACCTTCCTCCCCTCTTTCGCTCTCCCTTTGCTCTTCCTCCTCTTTCCACTTTCCTTTCTCTCTCTCTCTCTCTCTCTCTCTCTCTCTCTCTCTCTCTCTCTCTCTCTCTCTCTCTCTCTCTCTCTCTCGTTCTTTTTCTTTCTCTCTCCCCCTCTCTTCGTTCTTCTTACCGTCCTAACTCCCCCCCAACTTTCCCTTTACTCACCTTCCTTTTACTTTCCCCTTTTCCCTCTTCCTCCACCTATCCCCTTTTCTCTCTTCTTCTCCTATCCCCTCTTCCTCTCCCTTTCCCCTATTCCCTCTTCCTCCCCTTTCCCCTATTCCCTCTTCCTCCCCTCCTTCACCCCTTTCCCTCTTCCTCCCCTCCTTCACCCCTTTCCCTCTTCCTCCCCTCCTTCACCCCTTCCCCCACTCTCCCCTCGCTTAAGCCACTTGCCACTCACCTTTATGTCAAGGTAGAGGTAATCACAGAAGCCACCTGCTTTACATAATACTTGGTGATAGTGTGTTAATGGACACACTTGTAAACAAAATGTCCCCGACATGAGAGAGAGTATTAGAGAGTGCGTCCGCGATCAACTGTGTGTCCACCTAGGCATAAATTAATAACAAAGACAAGATCTTTTATTTCTGTTACGTAACACTCTGAACGTATATAATAGTACTGAGCGTGTGAGTGTGTACGTGTGTGTGTGTGTGTGTGTGTGTGTGTGTGTGTGTGGTGTGTGTGTGTGTGTGTGTGTGTGTGTGTGAGAGTGCGTGCGTGCGTGCGTGCGTGCGTGCGTGCGTGCGTGCGTGCGTGCGCGTGTGTGTGTGCGTCGATACGTTCACCTGTGCACGAGTAATCGAGAAGAAAAACAACACCATGAACACTGACAGAACTCTCTCTCATACAGACAAACAAACAAACAAACAAAAAATCAAGCGACTGACCTACCACCGATCCAAGACTCAAACCGAGACAAAGGAAAAAAAAGAAAGAAAAATCTAAGAGGATTCCGAGATCATAAGCTTCTCTCTATCTCCCTCCCTCCCCCCCTCCGCACCCCACCCCCACGCCCCCTCCACCGTTGCAATGCCACATAGGGAGAAAGGATTTACGTCAATCCCTCTCCCTCCTCCCCCTTCCCCCTTTTACCCGCTCCCAACCCCTTAGGAATCCCCCCCCCCCGCTAACCCCTTCCCCCCACTACCAACTCCCCTCTGACCGTAGCACAGCCTTCCTCCCTCCCTCTCCCCCCTCCCTCCCCCGCCACCCCCACCAAGCTCACAAACCCTTTAAAAGAAAAAAAAAAATCCGGAGCTTCAAGGAGGGATTACTATTATTTGCTTACCTGGATTACAGGCGATTAAGAAAGTGCGTTTTCCGTAAGAGGTAATAGCGAGGGCGATGGAGAGAGAGAGAGAGAGAGAGGGGGGGGGATAATGAAGAGAGGGGGGGCGATGGGGAGAGGGGGGTGATGGGGGAAGGGGAGGGCATAAAGGGAAGGGAGAGGTGGGGTGATGGGGTGAGGGGGGGGGCATGGAGAGTTTGGGGCGATGGGGGAATGAAGGGAAGGGAAAGGTGGAGTTGATGGAGGGGAGGGGGGAATGGAATAGTAGAGAAAAAAAGGAGGTGGATAAAGGGTGAAAGTAGAGAGACGTGATTGCAGAGGAGGACTAGGGAAGAAGGGGAGGGAAAGGGAGAGAAAAAAGGAAGAGGGGAGGGAAAGGGAGAGAAAAAAGGAAGAAGGGGAGGGAAAGGGAGAGAAAAAAGGAAGAAGGGGAGGGAAAGGGAGAGAAAAAAGGAAGAAGGGGGGGAAAGGAGAGAAAAAAGGAAGAAAGGGGGGGGAAAGGGGGAGAAAAAAGGAAGGGGAGGGAAAAAGGGAGAAAATAAAGGGAAAAAAGGGGGGAAGGGAGAAAAAAAGGAAAAAAGGGGGGGGAAAAGGGGGAGAAAAAAAAGGAAAAAGGGGAGGGAAAGGGAGAGAAAAAAGGAAGGGGGAGGGGGAGAAAAATAAAAGGGAAAAAGGGGGGGAAAGGGAGAGTAAAAAGGGGAGGGAAAGGGAGAGAAAAAAAAGAAGGGGGGGAAAGGGAGAGAAAAAGGAAGAAGGGGAGGGGGAAAAGGGGGAAGAAAAAAAAGGGAAAAGGGGGGGGAAAGGGGGAGAAAAAAAAAGGGAAGGGGGGGGAAAGGGGGGAAAAAAAAAAAGGGAGGGAAAGGGAGAGAAAAAAGGAAGAAGGGGAGGGAAAGGGAGAGAAAAAAGGGAAAAAAAGGGGAGGGGAAAGGAGGAAAAAGGAAAAGGGGGGAAAGGGAGAGAAAAAAAAAGGGGAGGAAAAGGAGAAAAAAGGAATAGGGGGAAGGGGGAAAGGGGGAGGAAAAAAGGAAGAAGGGAGGGGAAAAGGGAGGAAAAAAAAGAAGGGGAGGGGAAAGGGGGAGAAAAAAAAAAGAAGGGGGAAAGGGGGAAAAAAAAAAAGGGAGGGAAAGGAGAGAAAAAGGGAAGGGGGGGGAAAGGGCGGAAAAAAAAAGGAAGAAGGGGGAGGGAAAGGAGAGAAAAAAGGAAGAAAAGGGGGGGGAAAGGGAGAGAAAAAAGAAAAAAGGGGAGGGAAAGGGCGAGAAAAAAGGAAGAAGGGGAGGGAAAGGGGGAAAAAAAGGGAAGGGGGGGGGAAAGGGGGAGAAAAAAAAAAGGGGAGGGAAAGGAGAGAAAAAGGAAGAAGGGAGGGGAAAGGGGAAAAAAGGGAAAAAGGGGGGGGAAAGGGGGAGAAAAAAAGGGAAGGGGAAAAGGGGGAGAAAAAAGGAAGAAGGGGGGGAAAGGGAAGGGAAAAAAGGGAAAAAGGGGGAGGGGGAAAAGGGGAAAAAAAAGGAAGGGGGGGGAAAGGGGGGAAAAAAGAAGAAGGGGAGGGAAAGGGGGAGAAAAAAGGAAGGGGAGGGAAAGGGCGAGAAAAAAAAGGGAAAAAGGGGGGGAAAAGGGGGGAAAAAAAGAAGGGGGGGAAAAAAAAAAAAGAAGGGGGGAAAAGGGAGAGAAAAAAAAGGAAAAAGGGGGGAAAGGGAGAAAAAAAGGGAATAGGGGGGGGGAAAGGGAGAGAAAAAAAAAAAAGGGGAGGGAAAGGAGAGAAAAAAGGAAAAAGGGGAGGGGAAAAGGGGGAGAAAAAAAAGGGAAAAAGGGAGGGAAAGGGAGAGAAAAAAGAAGAAGGGGAGGGAAAGGGAGAGAAAAAAAGAAGGGGGGGGAAAAAGGGGAAAAAAAAAGGAAGAAAGGGGGGGGAAAGGGAGAAAAAAAAGGGGGGGGAAAGGGGAGAAAAAAAGGAAGGGGGGGAAAGGGGGGAGAAAAAGGGGAAGGGGAGGGAAAGGGAGAGAAAAAAGGAAGTAGGGGAGGGAAAGGGAGAGAAAAAAGGAAGAAGGGGAGGGAAAGGGAGAGAAAAAAGGAAGTAGGGGAGGGAAAGGGAGAGAAAAAAGGAAGAAGGGGAGGGAAAGGGAGAGAAAAAAGGAAGGGGGAAAGGGAGAGAAAATAAAGAAGAAGGGGGGGGAAAAAGGGGGGAAAAAAGAAGAAGGGAGGGAAAGGGGGAGAAAAAAAAGAAGGGGAGGGAGAAAGGGGGAAAAAAAGGGGAAAAGGGGGGGGAAAGGAGAGAAAAAAGGAAGAAGGGGGGGGGAAAGGGGGAGAAAAAGGAAAAAGGGGGGGGGAAGGGGGAGAAAAAAGAAAAGGGAGGGAAAGGGAAGAAAAAAAAAAAGGGGGGGGGGAAAGGGAGAAAAAAAAGGAAAAAGGGGGGAAAGGGGAAAAAAGGAAATAGGGGGGGGGAAAAGGGGGAGAAAAAAGGGAAAAAGGGGAGGAAAGGGAGAAAAAAAGGGAAAAAGGGGGGGGAAAAAGGGGAGAAAAAAAGGAAGTAGGGGGGGGAAAGGGAGAGAAAAAAGGAAGTAGGGGAGGGAAAGGGAGAGAAAAAAGGAAGAAGGGGGGGGGAAAGGGAGAGAAAAAAGGAAGAAAGGGGGGGGAAAAAGGGGAGAAAAAAAAGAAGGGGGGGGAAAGGGAGAGAAAAAAAGGAAAAAGGGAGGAAAAGGGGGAGAAAAAAAGAAAAAGGGGAGGGAAAAGGGGGAGAAAAAGGGAAAAAGGGGGGGGAAAGGGGAGAAAAAAAGGAAGAGGGAGGGGAAAAGGGGAAGAAAAAAAGGAAAAAGGGGAGGGAAAGGGGGAAAAAAAAGAAGGGGAGGGAAAGGGGAGAAAAAAAAGGGGGAGGGAAAGGGCGAGAAAAAAGGAAGAAGGGGAGGGGGAAAGGGGGGAGAAAAAAAAGGGGAAAGGGGAGGGGAAAAGGGGGAGAAAAAAGGAAAAAGGGAGGGAAAGGGAGAAAAAAGGAAGGGGAGGAAAGGGCGGAAAAAAAGAAAAGGGGGGGGAAAGGGGGGAGAAAAAAGGGAAAGGGGGGGGAAAGGGAGAGAAAAAAGGAAGAAGGGGAGGAAAAAGGGGAGAAAAAAAGAAGGGGGGGAAAGGGAGAGAAAAAAGGGAAAAAGGGGGGGAAAAGGGGGGAAAAAAAAGGGAAAAAGGGGGGGAAAGGGAAGAAAAAAGAAGGGAGGGAAAGGGGAAAAAAAAGGAAGAAGGGGGGGAAAAGGGGGAGAAAAAAAAGGGAAAAAGGGGGGGAAAAGGGAGAGAAAAAAAAAAGGGGGGGAAAGGGGGAGAAAAAAAAGGGGGAAAAAGGGGAGAAAAAAAAGGAAAAGGGGGGGGAAAAGGGGGAGAAAAAAAGGAAGAAAAAGGGGGGGAAAGGGGGAGAAAAAAGAAGGGGGGGAAAGGGAAGAAAAAAAGGGAAAAGGGGAGGGAAAGGGAGAAAAAAAAAGAAGGGGAGGGGAGGGAAAAAAGGGGAGAAAAAAAGGAAGAAGGGAGGGGAAGGGGGAGAAAAAAGGAAGGGGGGGAAAGGGAGAGAAAAAAAGGAAGAAGGGGGGGGAAAGGGGGGAAAAAGGAAGGGGGGGGAAAGGGGGAAAAAAAGGGGGGGGGGGGAAAGGGGGAGCAAAAAAGGAGGGGGGGAAAGGAGAGAAAAAAGGAATAGGGGAGGGAAAGGGGGAGAAAAAAGGAAAAAGGGGGGGGAAAAGGGAAAAAGAAAAAAAAGGGGGGGAAAGGGGGAGAAAAAAAGGAAGTGGGAGGAAAAGGGGGAGAAAAAAGGAAGAAGGGGGGGGAAAGGGGGAAAAAAAAAGGAAGTAGGGGAGGAAAGGGAGGAAAAAGGAAGGGAGGGAAGGGGAGAAAAAAGGAAGAAGGGGGGGAAGGGAGAGAAAAAAGGGAAAAAGGGGGGGGAAAGGGAAAAAAAAGGAAGATGGGGAGGGAAAGGGAGAGAAAAAAGGAGAAGGGAGGGAAAGGAGAGAAAAAAAGGGAAAGGGGGGGGAAAAGAAAAAAAGGAGGGAAAAAAGGGCGAGAAAAAAAGGGGAAGGGGGGGGAAAAAGGGGAAAAAAAGGGAAAAAGGGGGGGGGAAAGGGGGAGAAAAAAAGGGGAAAAAGGGGGGGAAAGGAGGAAAAAAGGAAGTAGGGGGGGAAAGGGAGAGAAAAAAAGGGGAAAAGGGGGGGGAAGGGGAGAAAAAAAGGAAAAAGGGGAGGGAAGGGAGAGAAAAAGGAAAAAGGGGGGGGGAAAGGGGGGAAAAAAAGAAAGGGGGGGGGAAAAGGGGGAAAAAAAAGAAAAAGGGGGGGGAAAGGGGGAGAAAAAAGGGAAAAGGGGGGGGGAAAGGGGGAGAAAAAAAAGAAAGGGGGGGGAAAGGGGGGAGAAAAAAAAGAGGGGAAAAGGGAGGAAAAAAAAAAAAAAGGGGAAAAAAAAAAGGGTGGGGGGAAAGGGAGAGAAAAAAGGAAGTAGGGGAGGGGGAATGACATCCATTGACATGACATTGTTTCACCCTAAAAAGAGCGGAGGGGTGGGGAGGGACTTTCTTACTGAAAATCTCGCAAGAGTCCGTTGGCAGTCAAATGGAGGTGGTTTTCTGTCTCTTGGTGTGGTGTTTTAGAATATTTTCCCCTCCGTTTTCTCTCTTTTCTCTTTCTCTTCTTTCTCTCTCTTCTCTTCTCTCTCTCTTTCTCTCTCTCTCTCAAAAAAATAAAAAAAAAAAAATTAAAAAATAAATAAAATAAATAAATAAATAAATAAATAAAATAAATAAATAAATAAATACATAACAATATCCCCCCTCAGAAAAAATAAAAATAAAAGGCACGCAAAAATTAAAAAAAAAAAACCCTTTCCCTTTAACCCCCCCCCCCCCCCCAACACACCCCCCCCAAAACAAAACAACCCAAAAAAAACCAGAACACGCCCAAAGCCATCTACGGCCAAAGAACAAAAAACTCCCCCCCCCCCCCCCACCATTATCGCCACGGCCGAATTACTTTGCATCGTAACTCCCGAGTCCGTTCGGCGTCCGTAAATGAATTCCGTAATTAAGGGAGAAACGGCCGTCCGATCAGCAGGCAGGAGCGCCGTCCGTATTTACTCCTTGCCTTCATAACGGGGTAAATTTCGGTTATTAGGAGGAACATGAGTCATAAGGAAGCGAAAGCAGGGAAAGAAGACGGAAAAAAAAGACAGAAAACGAAGAGAAGCAATGAAAGAGGAGAAAGAAGGAGGGAAGAGAGGCAGTGAGAGAGGAGAAAAAGGGGTAAAAAGGGAAAAAGGGAAGGGAAAAAGGGAAAATGGGCCCCGAATGACAGAAATTCCAACAACGACACAAAATTCCCAATCGGGTTCCGGCCGGAACGAAAGAGCTTTGGAATCCCCGCCGCCGAGGCCGACAAGCAAACGGGAATTTTCTGATCGTATTTTCCCTTTGTTTTCTTTACGTTTTCTTTGCTTTAGGTGTTGTGTTGAATCTTTACCTTTAATTTCATTCTTTCTTCACTTTTTTTTTTTTTCTTTCTGTTCCTAACCTTCTTCCAAAATTTCATGCTTCATTTTCTCTCTTTTATTTGTCTTTCTTCTTTGATGCTTTGCCTTATTTCTTGTTGTTTCTTTTTTAATGATTCCTTTTTATCTACTTTTTTAGTTGTCTTTTCTTCATGTATTTTGTTGTCTTTGTCTTTCTTCTTTATCCACTTCTTTTCCATGTCTTTTTTTTTTGCCTATCTTTTTATGAAAGAGATATTTATCTCTCTGTAACCCCGCTAAATCTACATCATACTATTAATTCTACACACAGACACACAGACAGACAGATAGACAGACACACACACACACACACACACACATACACACACACACACACACACACAAACACACACACACACGCGCACACGATCACTGTTTTACCCAATTATTCATCACTTCTTGCCACACTAGACATTGCAATGCTGCTAAACATGCTAAACACGTGATTTATAGCCATCCTTAGATCCTAGACTCCCTGCGAGGAGCCAAGGAGCGACACCTCGCCCTTAGCAGCAGCCGCACTCCATCATTTTTTTTTCAAGTGCCCTGTCCCTCAAGGACGTTGGCGATCATGGGTTTCCATGATTTTCTTGGCAATTTAGAGCGGTGGTTTGCCGTTGCCTTCCGGCCGATGTCCGTCATTACTCTTCAATAAAGAAGTCAAGACATCAGGGTTGTCTACCTTACGCCCTAAACGCACCATCTACTCTACTCTTGGTGGGCCCATCATTCGGGCTCCTACGATATCTCTTGTTCCTTTAATTTCTTCTCTCTTTCCTTCTCTATTGCTTTCTATATATGTACGTGTATTATTCATGAACGTAAACGGGATAGTGTACCCATATAGGTATATTGATCCTGTGAAGATTATAACTTAAAGTGTGACCTTAGTGTTTGAAAAAAGTTAAGTTTGTTTACCACCCTGGCTAGCTGCTCAGGCGTGGGCAATCGTGATTACAGTTTTATATATATTTGACATAGTACAGTATTCTGTGGCTATTGTAATTATACATGTTAAGAAATAAATAAATAAATAAATAAATAAACAAATAAATAAAACAATGAAACCTGGCAACGGCATCCCGTAGATTCACTACACACGCTTCACCGATCTTGTGCATCCTCTCTCTCTCTCTCTCTCTCTCTCTCTCTCTCTCTCTCTCTTCTCTTTCTCTCTCTCTCTCTCTCTCTCTCTCTCTCTCTCTCTCTCTCTCTCTCTCTTTCTCTCTCCCTCCCTCCTTCCTTCCCTCCTTCTCTCCCTCCCTTCCTCACTCTGTGTTTTCCTCCTCCTCTCCATCTCTCTCTCTACCTTCTTCCCATTCTCCCTTTTCCCCTCCCCTTCCCTCTCTCTCACTCTCTCTCCCTCATTCTATGCTTTTTATTCACAGATCTCTCCTCACCTTTGCACCTTCCCCCATTCTTTTCCTCTTCTTTTCCTCCACTTCGCCGTCGGAGTCAGATGAAGATGAAATGAAAGGTAAAACTTCATCATCCTTGTCGGCTTCTCTCTCTTCATCCTCCTTCCTTCCCACTCCCCATCTCCCTTTGCCTCTCGTTCTCCTTCCCCATCTCTCTGCCTCCGCCTCCTTCTCCCTCTCCCTCACCCTCTCCCTCCTGTTTTTCCTCTCCCTCCCTCTCCCTTTGTCCTTCGTCCCTTCCTTTCTCCTTCCTTCTCTCCCTCTCCCTCTCCCTCTCCTTCCCCCTCTCCCTCTCTACGTCTGAAATCCCCAAAGCGTGAAATAAAACGAAAATCACTGAATCTCCCCAAGCGTCGTGTCACGTGGAACGAAATATGTATAGCGATAGTTGCATAAGGCCGATGCAAGCAGAGCAAAACTGCCTTTGCAACGGAGAAAAAAAACGAAAGGTGGAAAGGAGGAGGAAGAAAAGGAGATGGAAGAAGAGGAGGAGGTGGAAGAAGAAGAAGAAGAAGAGGAGGAGGAGGAGGAGGAGAAAGAGGAGGAAGATGATGAGGAGGAAGAGGAGGAAGAGGAGTAGGAGGAGGAGGAGGAGGAGGAGGCGGAGGCGGAGGAGGGTGGGGAGAAGGAGGAGGAGGAGGAGGAGGAGGAGGAGGAGGAGATGGAGAAGGAAATTGAGATGGAGATGGAGAAGGAATACAGGGACAAAGCGAGGATGAAAGAATACAGAGGAAAAAAAGAGGAAAGAAAAAAAAAAGTCAAAGGAAAAAAAGAGATAAGCAAGAAAGTGGGAATAAACCAAAAAAAGGAGAGAAGAAAATACCGAGTTAGAAAAAAAAAAAAAATCTTACATCTTGAGGGAAACACGAGTAAGCCCTTTACCAAAAGCACTCGGATATTTTGGAGGATAGGGATAGGGGCAGGCGGAGAAGGGCCTGGGGTTGGGGGGGGGGGCTGATGGTCAGGTGGGGCAGGGAGCCCAGGTGGTTAGGTTGGTGGGTGGGGGGGGGGGGAGTGAAAAGAAGTTCGGGATTTAAACGCAAATGCAAAGAAGATTACAGAATGCAACGGCGAAGATATTGATATACAAAAGTTGTCGATGGTAACAGCAACGATAATTATCATAAATATGATATCTGCTTTTCCATTATCATTAGTGTCATATTAACAGCACTAACAGTAACGGACGGGAGGAAGAGAAGAAGGAAGAAGAGGAGGAAGAGGGGAGTGAGAAAGACGATAATAATCATAATAAAAAGTGAGACTGTGCCACACAAAGTGATCTAACAATTACAAAAGGCGAAGCAAACAAAAACAAACGATAAACCATACGTACATAATTTATACAGATATATACAACAGAAAGAAATTAAATCAATAAATCCAAGCAATAAATCCTATAGAATAATATATAATACATATAATACATATGCATATAAATACACAGAAACACAGAAATGCGCGCGCGCACACACACACACACACACACACACACACACACACACACACACACACACACACACACACACACACACACACACACACACACACACACACACACACACACACACTCACACACACACACACACACACGCACGCACACACGGGCAACCAGCAGAGTCCCTTCCGCAAATCTCAATTGGATTAATGGGAAACCGTCCAGGCCCATCACGAAGCCTACAGGGACGGAGGGAAGGGAAGGGGAGAGGGAAGGGGAGAAGGACGGAAAGGAAAAGAAGGAGAGAGAGGGAGAATGGGGGAGGTGAAGGAAAAAGGGAGGGGGGAAGGGAGGGGGGGAAGGGAGGGCGGGAGGGAATGGGAGAGGGACGGAGAGGGAGGGAAGGAGAGAGAG
>NC_051426.1:26528952-26538952 GCF_015228065.2 Penaeus monodon
GAGAGAGAGAGAGAGAGAGAGAGAGAGAGAGAGAGAGAGAGAGAGCGAGCGAGAGAGAGAGAGAGAGAAGGAGGGAGGAAGGAAGGAAAAAAGGAAAAGGAAGAAGAAAATGAATCAGAATAAAAAAAAAGAAGAAACACTATGAAGATTACCTAGCCTCACTCAGGTTCATCTCAGATAAATAGATTTTCTACAGCATACCATCCCAGTCAACAGCATATTACAACAGCTACTTGTTCTCTGGGAATATTTATGTAATGTGAGTTCCGAATCATCCCTTTGTGATATTAACATCATTCGTTTTACGTCAAGCATATTACTTGTTATCAATTTAATTAAATGTCTCTAACTAAAGGTGTTGATGCCGTTCACTCCTGTGACATAAACGCCAAGAGGATGAGGAATAGGAGGATGAGGATAGGGATAAGGGAGATGAGGAGGAGAAGGAGGAGGAGAAAGAGGAGGAGGAGAAAGGGGAGAAGAAGGAGGAGAAGGAGAAAGGGGAGGAGGAGGAGGAGGAGGAGTAGGAGGAGGAGGAGGAGGAGGAGGAGGAGGAGGAGGAGATGGAGATGAAGAGGAAGAAAAGAAAAAGAAGAAAAGGAAAAATAAAAAGCAAAAGAAGAAAAAGAATAAGAAAATTAAAAGAAAAAGAAAAAAGAAAAGAAAAAGATTAAGAAAAATAAAAAGAAAATGAAAAAGAAGAACAAAAAGAATAAGAAAATTAAAAAGAAAAAAAAGAGAAAAGAAAAGAAAAAAAGAGGATACAAAATCAGAAACGTTAATTACACCCCCCCCAAACCACGTTACATAATGCAGTTAATGACTGTGTGTGAGGGAAACCAAGCACGCAGATCGGACCGATTGCAAACAGTAATTAGATTTCCAGTTGAAGCAAACACGTTTCTAATCGAGAATTTGCGCAATTGAGATTAAGAAATCATGGGGCGGAATCAAATTTCAGGGTACCGGTAATGCGCGTCAGGGTATGGTGTAACTCCAGCGGTGTAATTCCAGCGGTGTAATTCCAGTGGTTTGATTCCAGGGGTGTAACTCCAGCGGTGTTAATTCCAGTGGTTTGATTCCAGGGGTGTAATTCCAGTGGTTTGATTCCAGGGGTGTAATTCCAGTGGTTTGATTCCAGGGGTGTAATTCCAGTGGTTTGATTCCAGGGGTGTAATTCCAGTGGTTTGATTCCAGGGGTGTAATTCCAGTGGTTTGATTCCAGCGGTGTAATTCCAGTGGTTTGATTCCAGCGGTGTAATTCCAGTGGTTTAATTCTAGTGGTGTAATTCCAGTGGTTTAATTCCAGCGTGGGCACGGCGGTTTAGAGTTCCTTATGAAAGTACTACTTACGGTATGTCAAGGTATCTTTAAGGCTTCTCTTAGCGCCGGTGCAGCATATCACAGTGCCCGACATCGCTAACCAGAGTACCCGACATCGCTAACCAGAGTACCCGACATCGCTAGCCAGAGTACCCGACATCGCTAACCAGAGTACCCGACATCGCTAACCAGAGTACCCGACATCGCTAACCAGTGTACCCGACATCGCTAACCAGAGTACCCGACATCGCTAACCAGAGTACCCGACATCATTTACCAACAGTACAGTTACCCCGACGTCCTTCCGGCTGTCCTCAAGAACCGACCAAGCAGACCCGAACGAAAACGAAAAGACACCCACCTCCCTCCATTACATCACACGCCCTCGTAAAGTATAGCAAGCACCCCCCCCCCTCCAATCCCCACTCTCCCTTCCCCTCTAATCTCCCAGGGTAAGAGCGAGCGCCCCTGCCCCGGATTTCCCCTGAAGTGGCGGCCCTTGTCGGCACCTCTGGCTCCTCACACGGCGAACTTCCCTTTAGTCTTCGGGGATTCAGGGCCGAGTTGTCTGAAGTGGCGAGGCGAAGGGGAAAGTTGCGGGGTTTTGTTTTTCTTATTTATTTTAAAGGGGTTTCTATTGACCCGCTCTTTCGTCTGTGCGTTTTCGGGGAAGCGCTTGCGAATTCAAAATAGTGCTTGTTTTTTTCTAAGTGAATTCCATGAAATATGTCGCTTTGGAACACAGATGAATTTATAAAAAAAAACGTCTATCCATATAAAATAGTGGAAAATACATAATAGAGAAGAAAAAAAAACATTTATCGATTAAAAATGGAAAAAAAGTAAAAAAAACAGGCATCTATCCATTCAAATGATATTAAGACGGAATCGAATAAAACCTCAGTCAGGTCACAGACTAATCAGAAAGATTGATACGTCATATCTCATCATTCCACAGGCCAGTCTTTTCTGCTGATCCCGAGGAAGGTCTATATGCCCTTAAATGTTTTTTTTCTCTTTCGCTTCTCTTCTCTCTCTTTCTTTCTCTCTAACCCCCCCTCTCTCTCTAACCCCCCTCTCTCTCTCTAACCCCCCCTCTCTCTCTAACACCCCCCTCTCTCTCTAACCCCCCCCTCTCTCTCTCTCTCTCACCCTCTCTCTCTCTCTCTCACCCTCTCCTTCTCCTCCCCTTCCTCTCTCTTCTCCCTCCCTCCCTCCCTCTCCCTCTTTCCCCCTCTCTTAAGCTTTCGTATGAGTTGGCAATATGACCGGAGAGGATAAGAGAGATAAAAAAACAAGATGAAAGCAAAGAGCAAATATGGCGAGAGTAATCTCGAGACGTCAACTAAAATCAGATTAGGAAAAAACGTTAAAAACTGAAGATTTAAATCACTGCGATCTGCCAGCATTTCCCGATAAAAAATATCAATATAAGAGCTGTAAGTCGTAGTAAGTCACCCTTAAAGACAGCAATTTCCCTTAGCAACAGCAAGTCACCCTTAACAACAACAAATCTTCCTTGAGAGCAGCAAATCTCCCTTAATAACAGCGACACCCTAAAGACAAAAAATCTCCCTTAACAGCAATTCACCCTTAAAAAACAAATCTCCCTTAACAAGTCATCCTTTAATAACAACAAAAAAATCCCTTAACAACATCGATTCACCTTCAAAAACAACAACTCTCCCTCAAGAACAGCAAGACACACCCTCAATAACAACAACCTCCCCTTAACAACAGCAAAACCCCGCACAACATCTGCAACAGGCGAATCGCAACATCTGCAACAGGCGAATCGCAACATCAGCGCAGAGCAGAAGGCCCACGGAGGTCTCGGCGCCAGAAAACGACTTCCATCAAAGAGCGACCATTAGGGGTAAACATGGCATCTCTACCCACCATTACGAGGTCATAAGGTGGGGGTGAGGGTGGGGGTCGGGGGTGGATGGGTGGGGCAGGGTAGAGGTGGATGGGTGGATGTGGATAGGCGGGGTGGATGGGTAGAGGTGGGTAGGCGGGGTGGATGGGTGGGGTCTCTGGAGAGGGGTGTGAGGGTACTTGGGAGGTGAAAGAGGGAGGGGTGGAGGAGGGGAAGAAGGGTGATGAAGGAAGGGAGAGTCGGAAAGAAAGGAAGGGAGAATGGAGGGAAGGGAGAGTACAGACCTAAGGAGGAAAGGAAAGAAAGGAAGTGGGAGAAAAGACGTTAAAGGAGGAAGAGAGGAGGAAAGGAAGGAGGAGATGATGAGAAGGAAAGGGAAGTAGGGAAAACTTGGGAAGGAGGGGGGAGCGGGTGAGTGGAAGGGTAGGGGGGGGGTGCTGTTACGGAGCTCTTGCGTATAAACTCCGCAGCTGATGCTCGTTTCTCTCGAGTTAATTACGACTTTATCCTAAACATACAAACAAGACAGTTAGTTCCACCTCGGTCTATCTGTCTGAATGTCTGTCTGTCTGTCTGTCTGTCTGTCTGCTTATCTGTCTGCCTGCCTGCCTGTCTGAATGTCTGTCTCTCGTTCTTTAATTCTTTCATCTCGCTCCCGTTCTATCTCTTCCCTTATACTCTCCCTCTCTTGTCTCTCCCCCTGTTCTCTCTCCCCTTATTCTCTCACTCACTCTCCCTCTCTCTCTCTCTCTCTCTCTCTCTCTCTCTTCCCCATCACCCCATCTCTCTCTCTCTCCTCGTTCTCTCTCTTCAGTGAGGTTAATGAACTAGAGGATCTCGTGTACGACTTCGGAATATGGAGCATGCAATTAGGAGCAGCACTTACACGCGTCTACCTTTGTATAGCAATTAGCTTGTTTATTCCTCTAGGCCTCCTTTACACCTTCGTGCTTCTGTCCCTTCCCCTCTTTCCCTCCTCAATCAACTCCTCTTCTCCTTCCCCCCTCTCCCTTCTTCCTCTTCCGTCCACCCTGCACATCTCTCTCCCTTCGCTTTCCTTCCCTTTTGCCTCCTCTCCTTCCCGCCTCTCCTCCCAACTTTACACTCTCTTTCCCTTCTCCTACTCCCCCCAACTCCCCCACTCCTCCCAATCCTCCTCCTCTTCCAACTCCTCCCCTCCTCCTCTAACTCCCCCCCTCCTCCTCCAACTCCCCCCTCTCCCACCTCTTCCTTCCCGTTCTTCCCTCTTTCTTCGCAATTTCAACTAATGACGAAAATAAAGTTTCATCCGCCCTTCTCTCCAGCACGACTAGACAATCTGACTGGTTGGCCCTCCAGTGTTTGCATGCCAATCACATACCCTCGCCAACCCCCCTCCCCTACCTCCCCTCTCCCTCTCTTCCTGCTGCTCTTCTTTCTTTCTCTTCCTCCTCCTCCTCCTCCTCCTCTATCGCTCTTTCTCCCTCATACCCAATTCTTATTCCCGCCTTTTCTGTTTCTTCTTCCTACTTCTGTCCCTCTCATCCTCCCACTTACTTTTTTTTCTCCTTCCTTCCTCTTCCTCACTCCCTAAGTCCTTTTTATTCTTTCTCCCCTTCCCTTCTCAATCTTCCTTCCGTAAGTCTTTATTCCTCTCCTCCCTTTTCCCATCGTTCTCCCCACATATCCCCCCACCTCCATCCTTCTTCTCTCACTCTTCCCTCCTTATTCCTCTTCCCGCCCTTCCCTCCATCTTCCCCCCCCCCCTCCTCCTTTCCTCCCCCTCCCGAGATGCCAATTAAGCGGCCGATCCCGAACTCCCAATCAATCAGAAAACGAAAATTTTCATCATTAGATCGAGAGAAGGGTTCTCCTCCCCCCCCCCCCCTCTCTCTCTCTCTCTCTCTCTCTCTCTCTCTCTCTCTCTCTCTCTCTCTCTCTCTCTCTCTCTCTCTCTCTCTCTCTCCTCCTTCGCTCTCCCTCCTTCTCGCTCTCCCTCCTTCTCGCTCTCCCTCCTTGTCCCCCTCCCTCCTTGTCCCTCTCCTCTTTCTCTCTCTCCTTCTCCCTCTCGTCCTTCTCTCTCCCTCTCTTCGCCACCCTTTCTCACCAAAATTAACTAAATAATAAAAAATAAAACCACCACCTGTCTTGTCTATCTCTTTTCCATCAATACCAATTTCGCAAAACCAATCTTGCATAAAATTGAGATGCCGCCTCCTCGTCGCCCCTCCCCCTTTTAAATAAATCATCCATTCCTTCAAACGAAAGCATAAAAAAGAGAAAAAACGGGAAGAAAAGCCAAAGAGGAACTAAAAAAAAAACACATAAAACAAAAACAAAACAAAACAAAACAAAAAAACTATTTCTGAACTCCTTACCCCGCTCCCTCAAAGAACAGAAAAGACAAAAATTATCGGTCATTACACTGAACTAAAACATATAAAAAAACAAAGAATTAGAAAGACTAAACAAGAAATAAACAAAGACCAAACAATGCACAAAAGACAAAAGACCAACCAAACAAAATAAAGAAGTTAAAAAAAATACAAAAAAAGATAAAAAAGAACCAAACACGAAAAAAAGGAAAAGAAAGAAAGAAAAAAAACAATAACAAATGCGAAAAATCACATTCAAAAAACACGAGGCACCGCCCGCTCCCCCGCCCGCAGCCCGTGGCAAGACCTCGCTGCTGCTAATCAATGCGAGCCCATCATTTGGACGGAGGAGGAATCGGTCTCCATCAATGCAAATCCTGCGAGCGGAGGAGGAAGGGACAAATCGTTCGCTCCTTCTCTCTGTCTGAGTCTTTATTGCTCTCTCCTTCTAAGTCTTTCTCGTCGCTCTTTCTTTATCTCTTTCTCCTTTTCTGTTTCTCCTTCTCCCCCCCCTCCCCCGCTCTCCCTTCCCCATTTTTCTCTTCCACGTCCTTTACATCATTTCACCTTCCTCTTTACCTCCTTTCTCCCATATTCCCCGTCGTCAACCTATTCTTTTCTTTTTCCTTTCCCTCCTTCTCTCTCCCTTTCCATCCCATCCATCTTCTTTCCCTTCCACCTCCTCCCCTTTCCCTTTCTTCTCTCTCTCCCTTGCCTTTCTCCCCCCTTCTTCTCTTTCCCTCCTCTCTCTTCCTTCCCTTTCACTTTCCTCTCTATTCTCTTCCTCTCCTTATCTCTCCCTTCCCTTCCTCCTTCTCCTTATCTCTCACTCTCCCTCTCTGTATCCGTCCTTGGCTCGCCCCTTCCCCTTTCTCTCCCTCTCCCTTAACTCCCTCCCACCCCTTCTCTCTCCCTTACTCTTCCTCTTCCTCTCTCTCCCTCTCCCTCCCCTTCTATCTACCTTACCCTTTATCTCCCTTCCTTCTCTCCCCTTCCTCTCCCTCTCCTTATCTCTCCCTCGCCATATCTCTCCCTCTCCCTCCTTGTATCCGCTCCTTGGCTCGCCCCTTCCTCACCTAATCTCATTCATCCCCTCTAATGCCCTCAAAATGCATTTCGTTAAGAGCGTCGACACCACATCAGTTTCCATTCGCCTTGGACGCCTTGCAGTCCTCGCGACGGCTGGGCAAATTTTCCCATCGCTGCTCCGTTTGCAAATGTTGCAGTTACGCACCCTCGATGCAAATACAAATCATTTTTGAAAGATTATGAAAAACGAACGAGAGACGGAGAAAATGAAAATGTCCCGGACCGATGACACCCATATAGAAAACGGGGTCGGGCAAGAAAACGGGGTCTAGGAGCCTCAGGGGAGACTTCACTAGACCGCGTGATCGATCCGTTTCACGGCTGCTGCTGGTGTTGATGTAGAAGTGTTTACTCACACCGCGCCCACCTGTCCGTCACGGGAGCCAAATTGCAATTAGCACCCAGGTAGGTAGTGGCAAAATTGAGGTGAGCAGCAGTGCACGCGAGTCTTCGTGAGTGACGAGGGGAGGGGAAAATAGGGGGAGTGAGGAGGAGGCGAAAATAGGGGTGTGATGGCAAGCGCGTGAGAACTTGGGTATTTATGGGGATTAAGTGTATTAATGGAAGATCGCGGGTTAATGGAGGGAACACGACATGCAGAGGGTAGGCAGGGGGAGGGGGAGGGAGAGGTGGTGTTCCTGAAGGAGGAGGGGGGGGATTCCTGGAGGAGGGGGTGGGGCAGTGAAGCTGGAGGAGGGGAGAGAAGAGAAGGTGGTGGGCGGTGGAGATGGGGAAGAAGGGGGGGGGGGGCGGTGGAGATGGGGAAGAAGGGGGGGGGCGGCGGAGCTGGGAAAGAGGGGAAAGAAGGCAGTGGAGTTAAAGAAAACATGGAGGGAAGGAGGGAAAGGAGAGGGAGAGAGAAAGAGGGAAAGAGAATGAGAGATAGAGATAGAGATAGATAGACAGAGAGAGAAAGAGAGAGAGAGAGGGGGGGGAGGGGGAAGAGAGACAAATAGAGGCAAAGACAGAGACATGGAGAGAGACACAAGGGGAGGCGCAGGAAACACGACTGCCTGGCGCGTGGGAAGGTAATGGTATGGTGTGGTAAGCATGATGCCTTCAGAACAGTGATGATGATGATGGCGATGATGACGATGAAGACGATGATGATGAAAGGGTTGTGACTTCGGTGCCAAAGAGAGACAGATAAAGATAACAGCGGTAAGACGTGATAATGACAATAAAGGGAAGAACTAAGAACAAAAGAAGAACATTGGAGCAAGTATGATAAACAAATCAGCTATCAGAAAAAAGCTGGTAAGACACAGAGGGCACAAGGCATGCGGCCATGGCGGGGGGAGGGGGTAAAGAAGGGCGGGGGAAGGGAGAGGAGAAAGGTAGAAAGAGAGGAGAGGAGAGGAGAGGAGAGGAGAGGAGAGGAGAGGAGCAGAGATAGAGAGAGAGAGAGAGAAGAAGAAGGAGAAGAAGAAGAAGAAGAAGAAGAAGGAGAAGAATAGGAAGAAGAAGAATAGGAAGAAGAAGAATAGGAAGAAGAAGAATAGGAAGAAGAAGAATAGGAAGAAGAAGAAGAAGAAGAAGAAGAACAAAGAATGAAAAAAACAAAAAAGAGAACAAAATAAAGAACAGATCGGACCCAGAAACAAGAAAAAAAGAGAGAGGCAGAAAAAAGAAAGAGGCAGAAAAAAGAAAAAAGAAAGAAACCAGAATACGAGAGGAACCAAGAGAGCCAAGAAAACCGTCAGCCATATCGACCAAAGACGAGGCAACAGAATAAAACACGCGGTCAGTAGGACTCGGCAAACATTCCCCGTGCAGCCAGAGGCGAGCCCGGAACAAATAAACTTCCCTTCCTGTGTCTTCATCCCGTTCTCACGCACGCACATATATATGCATACATACATACATACACACACACACACACACACACATACACACACACACACACACATACATATATATATATATATATATATATATATATATATATATATATATATATATATATATATATATATACATACATACTTGCATGCATACATGCATACATACATATATATACATATATGTATACAAATGCCTATATCTCACACACACACACACACACACACACACACACACACACACACACACACACACATACATATATACATACATACATATTTGCATATATACATGCATACATACATATGTACATGCATATATGTATACAAATGCCTATATGCGTATTTACATACATACATACGCACTTACTTACATACATAGGCACACATATCTACATGCATACATAAACAAATACATATATACGTACATACATTCATCCATATATACATAAATGCATACATGGGAGATGAAGAGGGAGAGGAAGACTGAATAGGAGAGGGAAAGAGCGAGAGAGAGGGAGAGATGGAGAGGGAGAAGGAAAGGGAGATGGAGAGGTGGAGAGACAGACAGAGAGACAGACAAACCAAATACACATACAGACAAAATACGCCAGATGCATTTTTTTTTTTTACTTCACAATGCTATCATTGAAATCACGTTTCAACTGTGAAATAATTCTCGCATCACGACCAGCCAAATTTTGTTATGTTAATGAACTGCAGCGGTAATGGCAGCAGTAATCAAACTAAATAAAACGCTAAAAAATGCACCGGCCAAATGATAACCATTTACAAATTTGCAAATCCAAAATGAAAAGGCCAAACAATGCATTAATGATTGATATTTTGGGAAGGTATTACAATGGTGTTGAAGACTTTTGGAATGACGGTGGTGGTGGTGATGATGAGGAAGATGATGATGATGATGATGATGATGATGATGATGATGATGATGATGATGATGATGAAGATGATGATGATGAAAATGATGATGAAAATGATGATGATGACGATTAGGAGGAAGATGATGAAGATGATGACAGGACTAATGAAAAAAACAGAAATAACCAGTAACCAATAAAAAACCGCAATAAAATAAAGAGCGATAGGATGCAACAAAAAAAGAACACAAACACTCGCATAATAACAAAAGCAAAAGTAACAGTAACCTCAATAGAATAGAAAAAACAGAGTTACTAAAACAACAAACAACGTATGAAAAAAGAAAAATAAAGTCAGTAATGATAACAATAATAGTAACAACAGCGGCCTCATCAATACTGTGGTGGGTGTGTGGTCGTGGGCTGTGGTCGTGGGCTGTGGTCGTGGGCTGTGGTAGTGGTGGTGGTGTATGGTTATCTTAGTGGTGGTGGTTATAGTAGTGATGGTTGTTTTGGTAGTGGTAGTGGAAAGTGGTAGCGATTGTGGTAAAGGGTAGTGATTGTGGTAAATGGTAGCGATTGTGGTTGCGGTAGCGGTAAAATTAATGGCAAGGTAGTGGTATTAGTTGTGGT
>NC_051426.1:26541452-26548952 GCF_015228065.2 Penaeus monodon
GCCATAGTCGTTCATTAACTGACTTTCATTCTCTTAACCACTCACCCATCTACCCACTATCCATGCATCCACCCACTTACTATCAATTCATCCACCCATCTATTCATTCATCATCCCACCTACCGTCCAATCATCCACCCCACTATCCATGCATCCACCCACTTACTATCCATACATCCACCCACCACTATCCATGCATCCACCCACTCACTACCCATTCATCATCCCACTTATCAGCCATTCATCCACCCACCTACTATCCATTTATCCACCTACACTCCATCTATCCACCCAACTATTCATGCACTACACTAGCCACTCTCCTATTCATCTGCACGCCAGTCTATCCACCTATCCACGCATCTAACCAATAAATCACTTCCCTATTCATATGTCCATCCATCCATCTAAGCAATCACTCATCCACCTGTAACTATTCATCCATCTATGCGTCCACCCAACCAGTCTGCTATCTCTCCCACCCATCCCTCTCTCATTCTCATTCTTCTTCTTCCTTTGTCTCTCTCTCTTCTTCCTCTGTCCATCTTTTTCAACCCCTTCCACCATCCATCTCCCTTCTCTCCTCTTTCTGTCTTTGTTTCTTCTCTCTATATCCCTCTTTCTCTCTTCTTCCTCCCCTCTTCCCCTTTCTCCACCCACCCACCTCCTCTTCTCTCTCCTTCCCTCTTTCTCCCTTCTTCCTCCATCTTTTCCCCTATTCTTATACCCCCTTCTCCTCTTTTATCCCTTATTCCCTCTCGTTCCTTTTATCTACCATTCGCTTCGTCCCTTGACTTCCATCTCTAGGGAAACCAGGCTTGAGGTTAACGACTACCCATTTTCCTTCCTTCCTTCTCATCCCTCCTTTCCTTCCTTACTACTCGACCCTCATTTCTTTCCTTCGTTCTCTTCTCTCATTTCCTTCCTTCGTTCTCTTCTCTCATTCCTTCTTCGTTCTTTCTCTTTCTCCTTCGTTCTCTTCTCTCATTTCCTTCCTTCGTTCTCTTCTCTCATTTCCTTCCTTCGTCTCTTCTCTCATTTCTTTCCTTCGTTCTCTTCTCTCATTTCTTCCTTCGTTCTCTTCTCTCATTTCTTTCCTTCGTTCTCTTCTCTCATTTCATTCCTTCGTTCTCTTCTCTCATTTCCTTCCTTCGTTCTCTTCTCTCATTTCCTTCCTTCGTTCTCTTCTCTCATTTCTTTCCTTCGTTCTCTTCTCTCATTTCTTTCCTTCGTTCTCTTCCCTCATTTCCTTCCTTCGCTCTCTTCCCTCATTTCCTTCCTTCGTTCTCTTCTCTCATTTCCTTCCTTCCTCCCTTCCTTCTCTTCCCTTCCCTCCTTTCGCCATCAGTGACGCCACGGGGAGTTAGGGTGCTTCGGCTGTGTAGGGGCGCTGGTGGGGTTGGTAGATGGAGGGTTGGGGCGCTGGTGGGGTTGGTAGATGGAGGGTTGGGGCGCTGGTGGGGTTGGTAGATGGAGGGTTGGGGCGCTGGTGGGGTTGGTAGATGGAGGGTTGGGGCGCTGGTGGGGTTGGTAGATGGAGGGTTGGGGCGCTGGTGGGGTTGGTAGATGGAGGGTTGGGGCGCTGGTGGGGTTGGTAGATGGAGGGTTGGGGCGCTGGTGGGGTTGGTAGATGGAGGGTTGGGGCGCTGGTGGGGTTAGGATGGGGAATGGTGGGTTGCCTCTGCTCCGATGATTCAACCTGCCTTGCATTACCGGCTGACTTCATTTTCCTCATACTATTTGCCTTTTTATTCAGTTCTCTCCTGTCGTCGCATTCACCCAGTCAATACGGTTTTGTTTATTCCTCGTCCGGTTGACTTCACGGGCTGTTTGGTTGATTGTGTTCTTGTTGGTGACGTTGCTCGTGTCACTGTCTTTCACTGCGTCTTGAGTGCAGGGTTGATGGTGTGTTTGTCTGTCACTGAAGTGATGCACGGGTGGTTGTGCCAACTTATCAATGCGCGTTGCAGGACTGATGGTGTCGCGGTCTATCACTACAATTAGCAGAGTTAATGACCTCACTGCTTATCGCTGCAAATAGCAAGGTTAGGTGACGTAACTGCTTATCACTACAAATAGCACAGTTCATGACATCACTGCTTATCAGTGCAAAGAGCACCATTTGTGACGTCACAGTTTATCATCGCCCCGACCCGACCTGACCCGACAGCGCCAGTGGCAGAGGCGTCGGGGACGCTCCCGGAAAGCGCGAGCGGCGGCGTCGACTCGGGCGCTGATAGATCTGAGTGTTAATTTCCTGTGGGTTATGGAGGCGGCCCCGGCGACGCTTCTTGGGCGGCGGGAACAGCTGCTTCAGAGGGGGGGTGGGGGGGGGCGTCAACGCACGACGCGCGGAGACGGTAACCCTTCGACTGTGTGTATTCCTTCTGCTTCTGTTTTTGTCTGTCTCTTGCTTTTATGTTTGCCTGTCTGTCTTTCTGTCTGGCCCTTTCTTTGTTTCTTTGTTTCTCTCTCTCTCTCTCTCTCTCTCTCTCTCTCTCTCTCTCTCTCTTTCTATGAGTGTGTGTGTGAGTGTGTGTGTGTGTGTGCGAGTGTATGTTTGTGTGTATGTGTGTGTGTATGTGCGTGTGTATGTGTGAGTGTGTATGTCCTTGTCTCCCTTCCTCCTTTTCTCTCTCTCTCCGTCTCTATCTCGCCTCTGCTCTTCATCCCTTTCTATCTCTTCTTTTCTTCTTCTTCTTCTTGTGTCTCTTTTCTTACCCTCTCCCCCGTCTCTCATATCTTTCCTCCCACCTCTTTTCCCTCTTCATCTCTCTTCTTCTTCCCTCTCTATCTCTCTCCTCTTCCCTCACTTTCTTCCCCTTCTCTCCTCTCTTCGCTACATTAACTGAATTCGATAGTTAATGATCACTTCTGGACTGCACACTGTTGCCATTAATGCTATTGCTGCCATAGGTGTCTGCATTGTTTAAATACTTATATCATTATTATCATTACCATCATCATCATCTTTATTACTATCATCATCATCATTATAATTAACATTACCGTTATCATTATCGCTATCATCTTAATTATCATTGCTTCATATTCATATAATGACCGTAAATGCAGTTAATGTATTTCTCATGATGTTTAGATAAAGGCAAGGAAGGGAGGGGGGGATAGAGATGAGGGGAGGGGAGAAGTAGGGAGGAAAGAGAGGGGAAGGGGAAGAGGGGAATGGAAGAGAGGGGTAGTGAGGAGGGGGGAAGGGAAAAGAATGAAGGGATGAGGAATAGAGATGAGTGGAGGGGAAGGGGTAGGGGAACTGAGTAAGGAGATGGTGAGGAGGGGGAAAAGGGAGTCAAACTGGAGAGGAAGCGAGAGGGAAAGGGAGTGGAGAGACGGGGGAAGATAGAGGAAGATGAAAGGAGGAAGGGGAGAGGAAGGCAAAGGGAGGGAGGGGAGAGGAAAGGGAAGAGAGGGAGAGAGAGGAGAGAGAGGGGAGGGAGGGGAGTAAGGGAAAGGGCCAGGCGGCGCAGGGGAACCCAATCCTTCAGGCAATCAAGCTCCTCTTCATACTCAAACTTGATGCCAACTTGGGTGTAAGAGTGGGGCATAACTTGGCCCCACTTGGCGTTTTTGTTTCGGGAGAGCGACGGAGGAGGCGGCGGGGATGGGGAAGGAATTAGGGATTCAGGCGCCTGGGAAGGGAATTAGGGAATCTATTGCTGGAGAAGGGAATTCAGGATCCTGTTGCTTGGGAAGGGCATTGGGGATTCAGGCGCGGGGGGAGGAGGGGCAAGGGAGGAACGCTCATCACACAATATCTAGACCTAGATACATACACACACACACACATATACATACATACATACATACACACACACACACACACACACACACACACACACACACACACACACACACATACACACACGTGCAAAGATGAACAGGTGGATGAACGTGGTGGCAAAGAGAGGAGCAGACTTAAATACATAATGCAGCCGGTGGAGGACACATGCATACATACAAACATATATACAGCTGCATATATACATTCACACACAAAAACAAACAAGAGGGAGAGAGAGGTAGGGAGGAAGGGAGAGGAGAGAGAGGAAAGAAAGGAGGGAGAAGAGAGAGGGGACAGAGAGGAGAGAGAGGAGAAGAGAGAGAAGAGAGAGAGGAGAGAGACGAGAGAGAGGGAGAGGGAGAGGGGGGAGGGAGGGAGGGAGGGAGGGAGGGAGGGAGAGGGAGGGAGAGAGAGAGAGAGAGAGAGAGAGAGAGAGAGAGAGAGAGAGAGAGAGAGAGAGAGAGAGAGAGAGAGAGAGAGAGAGAGAGAGATGAAAATCAGAACATCTAATATGACACACATTTTTAATAAAAATACTATAACCCTATAACAAAGACCCATGATACCCACACGGACGACGTTGCAACAAAACAAATAGGTAAATAAACAAACACAAATAAGCGTATAACTAAATAACTAAATAGAAAATAAGGTATAGAGGAAAACGCCCTGACGTGAATAATCAACGCAGCATCCCTAGTGCCACTAAATTAATCCCGCGAGTGACACCTCCACCTTGAGACTAATCTGGTGATTCACCGCAAGACAGTATTATTAGACGCGAAGCGGGACGCCCTGAGACCGTGTGGCAACCATGACGTCACAGAAGTAGCGTGTGTCGGCGATGACGTCACAGTACTTCATCTCTTTTTTTTTTTTCCACCATACCTTCCGTGTTTGAGCGCCCTCCTTCCCTCTCCTTCCCCCCTTCTCCCCCCTCCTTCTCCCTACTTCTATCAGGGATTGCTGTCGTTACGTGCCGAGCGTTGGAAAGTACTTAAAGACAGCGAGAAAGAAAGGAAAGAAACAGAGGTACGAACTTCTTATGACGTCATTGGGAAGAAACGCTGAATTCTCCTCCTCCTTCTCTCTCCCTCTTATCCTCGTTCTTTCTTCTCCTACTCTCGCCCCATTCCTTCCACTTCTTCGCTTCTTTAAATACATTTCCTCCTTACCCATATTTCACCTTTCCTCCCCCTTTGGCGCGCTTCGGTCCCTTCCCCAATTACCTTTAACCCCTCCTTCTCTGCCCCCCCCCCCCCCGAGCCCTTTAAACTTGTTACCTCCCTACTTCCCCTCTCCTTCTACTCCCTTCACCCTACCCCTCCCCCTTTACCCACCCATCCCTTCAACCCCCTTTTCCTTTATCCTCCCCTCCTTACCCCTACCCCCCATCCCCATCCCAACTCACGCTGACGTCAAGCAAAACCCGAAGCGCCTCTGATGGTGGTAACAAGCTTGTTTATTTTTCGACACGTTAAAAATGCTCTCTCTCTCTCTCTCTCTCTCTCTCTCTCTCTCTCTCTCTCTCTCTCTCTCTCTCTCTCTCTCTCTCTCTCTCCCTCCCTCCTCGTTGACCTCGGGGCTCATGACGCACAGATGGTTCTCGCTTCGGTGTTCGGTGTCGATCCTAGATGTGTATATGGTCGCCCTCGGTGGATTATATAATATATATATATATATATATATATATATATATATATATATATATATTATATATATATAATATATATAATATATATGTATATATATATATATATATATATACTTTTCTTTTCTTTTTAATTCTCGGAAGGGAAGGGAAGAGAGGGAGGGAGGTGAAGGAAGGAAGGATATAAGGAATGAGGGTGGGCAAGGAGAAAAGGTAGGGAAGGGAGGGAGGGGGAGAGATGGGAAAAGGAAGCAGAGAAGTAAAGCGGAGAGACGGGAGGGAGGGGGGGAGAGAGAGAAGAGAGAGAGAGAGAGAGAGAGAGAGAGAGAGAGAGAGAGAGAGAGAGAGAGAGAGAGAGAAGAGAGAGAAGGGGAGGGAGGGAGGGAGGGAGGGAGGGAGGGAGGGAGGAGGGAGGGAGGGAGGGAGGGAGAGGGGGGGAGGGAGAGGGAGAGGGAGAGGGAGAGGGAGAGAGAGAGAGAAAGACAGAGAGAGAGAGAGAGAGAGAGAGAGAGAGAGAGAGAGAGAGAGAGAGAGAGAGAGAGAGAGAGAGAGAGAGAGAGAGAGAGAGAGAGAGAGAGAGAGAGAGAGAGAGAGAGAAATCAAAAGGAAAACAGAATCAAATATAAAACCGAACAAGAGTGTTAACCGATGACGCAACAACAAAAATCCCCAACCCACCCACACACACAGAAAAACAAAAACCATAAACAACAAAAATCACCCGCACAAGAATACATCCCACTAACACGATAAGAGAAGTGGCTGCCTAGCTCATGGTGTTTACATTCAAGGGGTAACTGCGCTATATCGGTGCATGCAGTCACGTGTTCCCTCCCCCAACGCCTTAGGACCCCACCCCTTAGGACTCCTACCCCTGAATTTCTCCCCTACAGGATCTCAGTCACTCCCCCCTTAGGGTCCCATCTTTTAGGATCCCCTTCCCTTAAGACCAACCTCACAGAAACCCATCTCTCTAGGATCCATTTACCTAAAGGATCCCTTCTCCTACGCCTCCTTCCAAGAAATGGATCCCTTCCCCCTGAGAAGAAAGACCTCTTCCCCTGTGACACTAGAAAGGACCCAAAACCGCCCCCCCCCTATAAAAGGACTCCTTTCCCTAAGAACCCTACCCTGCACCCCCCCCCCAAAAAAAAAAAAAAAAAAAATCCCTAAAACCAAACACTCTTAAAGACCTATCCCCCCCCCCCCGGGACACAACCCCAAGGACGCCTGTCCCTCAAAGGACCCTACCCCTAGACGACCCCCTCCCCCGAACAGAACCCCTTCACCCACCTCCACAGATCGACACATTTCTCAGAAATTGGATGAACGTCGGCCACCGCAGCGCTGTCATCACTTCGCAACGCAAATGCAAGTTAACAGGAAAGGAAATGGAGAGGGAGAAGGGGAAGGAAATAATGAAGGAGGAGAAGGAGAACAAGAAGGAGGAGGAGGACACAGAGGAGGAAGAGGAGGAAGAGGAGGAGGAGGAGGAGGAGGAGGAGGAGGAGGAGGAGGAGGAGGAGGAGGAGGAGGAGGAGGAGGAGGAGGAGGAGGAGGAGGAGGAGGAAGACGAAGAAGAAGAAGAAGAAGAAGAAGAAGAAGAAGAAGAAGAAGAAGAAGAAGGAGGAGGAGATGAAGGAGAAGGAGAACAAGGAGGTTGAGAAGGAGAAGGAGAACAAGGAGGTTGAGAAGGAGAATGAAAAACAAAAACAAACAAGAAAAGGAGAAGAATGCTCATCCAACTGACTGACGCGAAGAAAGTTTTATACAAAACATGAATTTTAACTGACTGGAAGTAGAAAAAAATGTCCTATCTCTAAAAAAAAATGGAATGAATGTATAATAAAGTATAAAGAGAAATGCATAAATAAATCGATAAAAATGACACGTCACTTATTTTGTTTGCTTAAAAATAGAAAGTGGAATATACAATTATATATAAAAAAAATGAGGATGATGATTGTAATAATAATAATAATAATAATAATAATAATAATAATAATAATAATAATAATAACAACAACAACAATAATAATAAACTCTTTAG
>NC_051426.1:26558952-26591452 GCF_015228065.2 Penaeus monodon
CATAACCATAAACATACACAAACAGACAGACAAACGGACTTACCCTCCCCACCATTCTCCCTCCTCAATCCCCTCCCCCCATCCCCCCAAACACACAATCAAAATTCCCCACGAGCGTCCCTGCCTCTTACGCCATACTATAACCAGCAAAAGCTCTTCGCGGAAACCCAAACACATCACCGGATACCGTCGACAAACAAACAAACAAACAAACAAACACACAAACGAGCGAAGAAGAATGGACGGCGTGAGTAGAGGTCCGGGTATCAAGGGTATCCGGGTATCGTTGTTTTGTTTTTAATTTTGTGTTTTTGTTTTGGTGGTGGCAGTGAGTTTTTTTCCTTTTTCCTCTCTCTCTCTCTCTCTCTCTCTCTCTCTCTCTCTCTCTCTCTCTCTCTCTCTCTCTCTCTCTCTCTCTCTCTCTCTCTCTCTCTCCTCTTTTTTTTCCCTCTCTCATTTCTTCTCTTTGGTCGGTATCATTTTTCCAGGTATATGTTCTCTGCCTCAAAATGTCTATCCTATACAAAAGTGCTTTAATAATTCAACTGAAATGTGTCACTATATTTCGTCTTCTGTTCGCTCCTCTTGAATATGTTTTCTATAAATATGTAATGTATATATGTATGTGTACCTGTATGTGTATGTGTATGTGTATGTGTATGCGTGTGTATGCATGTGTATGTGTATGCGTCTGTATGCATGTGTATGTATGTGTATATGTATGTGTATATACATGTGTATATGCATGGACATGTGTATATATGTATGTATATGTATGTGTATATATGTATATATTTATATACATATGCATATATATATATATATATATATATATATATATATATATATACTTTGAGTGTGTGTGTTGTGTGTGTGTGTGTGTGTGTGTGTGTGTGTGTGTGTGTGTGTGTGTGTGTGTGTGTGTGTGTGTGTGTGTGTGTGTGTGTGTGTGTGTGTGTGCGCGCGCGTTCGTGTGCGTATGCGTGTGCGTATGCGTGTGCGTATGCGTGTGCGTGTGCTTGTGCATGTGTGTGTGTACGCGCGAGCATGTATACACAAATTCCAATCCAAATCAACCAAACAGGACAAACGTAAGAGCAACAACAACCTAACCACCAAACAAATAAAACAATCCCTTATATTGAAACATCTGCCTTAACCCATTACCCGACATACACCCCCATGTGTTATTGCCCGAGTTAATAAGTAATAATGTTAATAGCTTTCGATTGTTGCCGTCGATCACACAGCCGCAGGGCCTGCCGTGACAAGTGGGTATTTTGGGCTTCGTAATAATGAAGAGGAGGAGGGAGGGGGAGAGGGAGAGGAAAAGAGAGGGAGAGGGGAAGTGAGTGAGAGAGAGAGAGAGAGGGAGAGAGAGAGGGAGAGAGAGAGAGAGAGAGAGAGAGAGAGAGAGAGAGAGAGAGAGAGAGAGAGAGAGAGAGAGAGAGAGAGAGAGAGAGAGAGAGAGAGAGAGGAAAAGAGAGGGAGAGGGGAGAGAGAGAGAGAGAGAGAGAGAGAGAGAGAGAGAGAGAGAGGAAAAGAGAGGGAGAGGGGAAGTAAGTGAGAGAAGGCGACAGGGAAAAGGAAGAGGAGAGAGAAAGCGAGAGGGAGAGAAGAGAGAGAGAGAGAGAGAGAGAGAGAGAGAGAGAGAGAGAGAGAGAGAGGGGAAAAGAAGAGAGGGAGAGGGGAAGTAAGTGAGAAGAGAGGGACGAGGGAAGAAGGAAGAGGGGAGAGAGAGGAGAGAGAAGAGGGAGAAGAGAGAGAAAGAGAGGAGAGAGAAGAGAGAGAAGAGAGAGAAGAGAGAAGAAAGAGAGAGAAAAAGACAAAGAAACAAACCGAGAAGTAAAGTAAGAGAGAGCGAAAGAAAGCACGAAAGGGAAAGACCCAGACAACAACAGCAAAAACAACAAAGACAAAAAAAAAAAAAAAAAAAGGAAACAAGACGCACAAAATGCATGAATGAATGATTAAGCAAACAAGCAAGCAAGTAAACAAATAACCAATTAACAAGCTAACCACCCACGCACCTCCCAACCTCCAAACCGAACGCAGGATTCCGAACTCTCCGCTGCGTTTGAGGAGATGCAGCATCCCGGTGAGAGATGGTAGCATCCTCTCCTCTCTCTCCTCTCCTCTCCTCTCCTCTCCTCTCCTCTTCTCTTCTCTTCTCTTCTCTTCTCTTCTCTTCTCTTCTCTTCTCTTCTCTTCTCTTCTCTTCTCTTCTCTCCTCTCCTCTCCTCTCCTCTCTTCTCTTCTCCTCTCTTCACATTTCTCTCCGTCTGCATCCTCCTCCTTCTCGTATTATTGTCTTGTTCCCATGCCTCTTCCTTCTCTTCTTTCTCTTATTCCATTTCAATCGATGCTTTCCTCCTCCCTCTCGTTCGTTTAGGTTTTATTGCTCCTCTTCTCCTATTCCCCTTCTTCCTTTTCAGCGTCGTCTTTTGTCTCCTACTTTCTCTTCCCTCTCCTCCTACTTCCACGACTTCCCTTCCTTGCCTACTTCTTCCTCCCCAGTAAAAAAAAAAAAACATCGACGCATCAAAAAATAAATTAATAGATCATAAAAAAAAAGTCCCCGCAGTATCCCCCTAGAAAAAAAATCGGTGCGGAAAAAAAAAAAATCGACACATCACCAGACCATCGAATTCCAAAATCCACATCAAACCCAAACATCTCTACATCGCTAGAACATCCAGCGTACATTCTCTCTCTCTCTCTGTCTGTCTGTCTCTCTCTCTCTCTCTCTCTCTCTCTCTCTCTCTCTCTCTCTCTCTCTCTCTCTCTCTCTCTCTCTCTCTCTCTCTCTCTCTCTCTCTCAGAGCGAGCGAACCTTAATTGGAACCAATAACTTTATCGCAGCGCCCAAATAAGAATGCAGAAGCTTTGCAAAATGCGACATGATTCATCCCGTAATGAAACTTTCGTCTGCACGTTCATCAGAGACGCCCGATGTAATTAGTTATAACGAATAGTAAAGTGAAGAGAGAGGACAGGACAAAATATATGTACACACGCTGATCAACGGATGTGCGACACACGCGTACGCACACTCTTTTTTCCTCTACTGCAGACACGCAAGCACAGCTGCACAAATACACACACACACACACACACATACACACACACAGGGAGAGAGAGAGAGAGAGGGAGGGAGAGGAAGAGAGAGAAGAGAGAGAAGAGAGAGGAGGAGAGAAGAGAGAGAGAGAAGAGAGAGAGAGAGAGAAGAGAGGAGAGAGAGAGAGAGAGAGAGAGGAGAGAGAGAGAGAGAGAGAGAGAGAGAGAGAGAGAGAGAGAGAGAGAGAGAGGAGAGAGAGAGCGAGAGAGAGAGAGAGAGAGAGAGAGAGAGAGAGAGAGAGAGAGAGAGAGAGAGAGAGAGCGAGAGCGAGAGAGAGACGTACACACGCAATCAGTAAGCATCCCCCCCCATATAAACGACAGGGCACGAGGGTGAGTGCCCCGGTTCCCAACGGCCAGTGCCTCATGTCAAATTGCATGTATCAATAACTCTGTGCTTGGGCGAAGTGACGGGTATAGGGTGAGAAAACGAGATGGGAGAAGAGGGGAGATGGTAGAGAGATAAAAGATACGAAGGAAGGAAAATAAAAGGAAAGATGGAAAGTGGGAGCGTGGGAGGATAGAAAGTGGGACAGAAGGAAAAACGAAAGAGAAAGAGAAAGAGAAAGAGAAAGAGAGAGAGAGAGAGAGAGAGAGAGAGAGAGAGAGAGAGAGAGAGAGAGAGAGAGAGAGAGAGAGAGAGAGAGAGAGAGAGAGAGAGAGAGAGAGAGAGAGAGAGAGAGGGGGGAGGAAAGAGAACGAGGAAATGAAGGAAAGCGGGGAAGAAGAAATAAGGGGAAAAGAAAGATGAGAACGCGGTGAAAAAAGGAAGGAACAGAGAACTGGGGAAGGAGATGGAGAGGGAAAAGTGACAAAAAGAGCGAAGAAAAGAAGACGAGAACAGGGAGAGTAGAGAGTAAAGAGTAGAGTGTAGAGAATAGAAACCAGAGAGGACAGACGATAAAGAATATAGAGTAGAGAGTACGAAGAAGATGAAAGAAAAGAAACCCAATCCGCACCCATCTCCTCCTCAATCCTACTTCCCCCTCTGCCCTCCCCACCCCCCCTCTCCTTCTCCCACAACCCCACCCACCCCCACTTACGCCACCCACCTCTCCCCTTGCTCCTCCACGCAAACCCCGCCCCTCCGTTCTCGCAGCGAAGTTGCGAACATTCGAGAGCAATTGCGACTTCATCACGCCGCATCATCATCTACTTCCGGGAGAAAGGGGAGAGAGAGAAAAAAAAAAGAAAAAGAAAAAAAAAGACGGAAAGAAAAAAAGAAAGAGAAAAAGAAAAAGAGAAAAAGAAAAAGACGGAAAAAAAAGACGAAACCGAGACAAACAGACATAGGGATCGGAAAGAGACCCTCCCCCTTCGAATGAGCGAAGCAGAACCGACGGGGGCGCTGTGGGTATTTTCGGGTCGTGGGTTTACCTTGTGCATTTCGGGTGTTATTACTGGGTGTTAGCGAGAGCGCCGCCCAGCTGGTCGTGCAGGCGGGGAGGGGGCGGGCGTGAGGGGGCGGGCGTGAGGGGGCGGGCGGGGGGGGGGGGCGGTGGGGGGCGGGCGTGTGAGGAGAGAAATGAAAAGTAGAGGAGAGAAGGGAGAGAGAAATAAAGGGGAGAAGGAGGGAGAGGGCGGGAAGGAAGGAGGCGAGAGGGTGGGAAGGAGGGAGGGAGGGAGGGAGGGAGGAAGGGAGGGGGAGGGAGGGAGGGAGGGAGGGAGGGAGGGAGGGAGGGAGGGAGAGAGAGAGAGAGAGAGAGAGAGAGAGAGAGAGAGAGAGAGAGAGAGAGAGAGAGAGAGGAATAGGGGGGGGGGAGGAAGGATGGAAGACGGAGAGAGGGAGGGAGGGACGGACGAACGGACGGAATAGGGAAAGAAAAGAGGAGAGAGAAAGACAGAAACTGAATAAAAAAAAAAAAAAAGGAAAAGATTTTTTTTTTTATTGAATATGACAAAACAGATAAAGAAGGGAGAAACAAAGCAAAGAACAAAGACAAACACACGGACACGGGCAGGCAAGAGAAGAGAAGGAGAAAAAAAGACACAGCCCTCACAGACATATACGGCAGACCCAAAGATAAGCTCGGGTTTGCGCCTGTCTCTCTCAAACGCAACTCGCGGACGCGGTGAGACGGCGTTCATTGATCACGTCGGTTCTTTGCAATCTTAGCGACCGTGCTGACTGAGGGCGTGTGACTGTGAAACGATTGTCTGATGTTATTATTGCTGGCAGTTTGTCTAATCTTCTTGCAATCTTATTCTATTTGTCTGTCTGTCTGTCTGTTTACTTCTGTTTGTGTGTTTCTGTTTACTTGTTTGTCTGTCTGTCTGTCTATCTGTCTGTTTACTTCTATTTGTCTGTCTCTCTGTCTGTCTGTCTGTCTATCTGTCTGTTTACTTCTATTTGTCTGTCTGTTTACTTCTGTTTGTCTGTATGCTTGTCTCTCTGACTGACTGAATGTTTATCTATGCGTCTGTCTCCGTCTGTCTACCCGACTATCTAAATATCTGTCTGTCTATCTTTCTCTGTCTCTCTAACTCCCTCACTCCAATCCCTCCTCCTATCTCCCTCCCCTTCCCTATCGTCTCAACTCACGCCGGGTGAATATTAAGTTGAACAACCATGATGGCAATGCATTTATCATGGTCACATCGTCCCCCTCTCCGTCTCCCCCCTCCCCCTCCTCACCCCCCACGCCCAACCCTCAACTACTGCCACGTGATGAACCTCGGTAACAAAAGGGACCGAGGATTATATCAGTGCATTGCAGATGAAGGGTAAGGTGGGGAGGAGGGGATGGGGAGGGGAGGGGGTTAGGGATGGGGAGGAGAGGGGGTTAGGGATGGGGAGGGGAGGGGGTTAGGGATGGGGAGGGAGAGAGAGGGAAGGGGATGGGGGTTGTAGGGGTAGAGGGTTAGGGATGGGGTGGGGAGAGGAGGGGAGGGTCCTTGGGAGGGGATGGGAGAGGGAGGTGGGGAGAGTGAATGTAGGAAATATGGAAAAAGGTGTTATAGGAAGGAACAGAAAAAAAATGAAATCAAAAGAAAAGAAAAAAAATATATCCACGAAAGAAAAAAAAGATAAAAAAAAAAAAAACGGTCAAAAAGACAGAGAAGATATTTTTCTTTCATTTAATTAAAGCACAAAAAAGAGGATCTACCTAGCCCTTACACGCGGAAAAAAAAGAGAACGGCCGAGAAGATAACAAAATTTGGCAAAGCTGCAAAAACACGCCGGGAAGTACATCACTCGCCCCGCCCCAGGGAAGCCGAGTGGCAGGGAGCGAGTCTGCTTAAATATACAAGCCAATGGACGACCCAGTACATTACTCACAGGGGCACGGCGAGATAGGATAAACATATCACTCGATGTAATAGACCGGTACTCGCTGACGCACGATGGAGGGGAGGGAGAGCTCGGCTGTCGATCACGCCTGTTCGACCTCGGCTGGAGGTTCTGTAGTGAAGTTATGAGAACGACGAATGGAAGCTGGCTGTTAAAGAGACCACGTGAAGTTGGGATTCTAGTGCGAAGTTACGAGGACGACAAATGAACGCTGGCTGTTAAAGAGACGACTTCAAGTTAGGATTCTGCAGTTAACGGTATGAAGAGGACAAATCGACGCTTCTTACATTGCGTAGAGATCGACACGCCGTGGAAAATGCAGATGAATTTTATATAACTTGTGCGTCGATACACATAACACTTACTGATGATACACTAGCAAAAATACGCGATTGCTTAATATCTCTCAGCGAATTTGCACCATGGGCTCGGCACATGCTTGAATTAAGAAAAATAAACATAAAGAGAGGGAAGATGAAAATGGCAAAAAGATTAAACCACTGATAAAACAAGAAATGGTAATAATGTAGAAAAACACCGCCATCTCACTTACTTGTTCTTTCATTAATGTGAACTTGCTAATAACTATTGCATATCCTTGACCGGAGAAGTACACTCACCTAGAAAAAATAAAATACATATTAGCACTTCATAAAAAAACACTGAATTAAATACTGCATAACAGATATTAACATTACCTGAAAATATACAAACATTTCTCCACGCTGTTCATCTATATTATTATTAATATTCAAATAAATCAGCTTTAAACCTATATTGCTCCAACAACAAATGGCACGAACGATTATGTACAATGCAGCAATAAAATTATAATATCAACATTTTTACTCAAAATAAAACACCAAGAAATATCTAAGAATAACAATATTCATATCCTGCATAACTCGATACATCTAAACACACGAACGACAACAACAAATTATGTGCCAAATCTAGAAAAAAAACTAATCTTTTACATGATTTAACGAGACACTGATGTATCAAACGGCCTCAAACCCAGTCAGAGATGCCAAGACACACGTTTGCAATCAACCAATCAAAACACTCAGCTTGTATGACGTCACTCACACCAGCACTTCTCATTGGCTGGATGAAGCATCTTCAGGCTAAGGAGGGGAAAAAATTGGGCGCGCTGAATGGCTGTCTCCACGATGACGTCACGTCGTTGCACTTCACACTCACGCTCGACTCTGATTAATCGCTGACGTCATCACGGATCAGATAATGACCTTGCCTGTTTTCGGCTAAGATTGGCCCAATCTGTAAATCATTGCACCGCGAGGAATCACTGGCTATACACAACCGTCCCAGAACGCACGATGAAGCAGCATTTGAAAGGCTTCTTTTCGACTCTCGCTGGCTTCACCGCACGGCCATGAACACGGATCGCCTTGCTAGCTCTATTTTTTACCAGACTTGTTTTCGTCATTCTCACGCAAGACGGCAAATAACATGTAAAGCAAACAAACAACCAAGCATCGTGTATAAATAAACCGCGAAATTTTGCCCCACGATCTACATTACTAATGCATGAACCATGAAGTTTTATCCTACGTTCTACATAAAGAAACCATCCACGATCTACCTTTCTGATCACGAAGTTTATCCAGCGATCTATATTACTAATAAATAAAGCACCTCGTAGTTTTTCTTTCTAATTATAAAGTTTTGTTCCACGATCTACCTTACTAACACAAAGGTTCATCCATGGCGCATGGGGGAGATATACTCTCTCCACAAAGAATGCCCTTTGGCACAAACACAGTATTGGCACAAAGGTAACTTGGCACACATTATTAATTCTGAAACAAAGATGTAGTTTTAAGCCTACAATGTAGAGAGGAGGGAGAGGGAAAAGAGGGGGGGGGGGTGAAGTTGTATTTTTCAACTTTAATGCAGACTAACGCAACTAATCAAAGTTGACCAAGGTACGGAAGTAAGCACGTATTGCAGCCCATTCAATCGCCGACGCAGCCGCGCACGTGCCAGTTCCGCGCAGGAGACCACCTCCGGCGGCCAGTGTGTGTGTGCGACTTTTGGCACCCGGGGTATACACACCCTCTGACACCCGAGTATATTAACTTCTGGCACGTAAGCCCAAGCACCGGGCCGCGCGAGCCACTGCCCCTTCTCGGGCACGTATGCCTTCGCTCGCGGCACGTGCACATAACCCTTACTCGTCATTCTCCTCCTCCTCTTCCCCCTCCTTTCTCCCTTTTCCTATCTCCTATCCCCTTCCTTCCTCCTTCCCCTGTCTCCCCTTCCTTCCTCTCTCATTCCTCCTTTCCTCCCCCTTCTAACCATGTCGTTGCTAGACACGTGATACTTTACTTGCTCCCTCCCCTACCCCTTCCCTCCTACCCTCCCGCCGCCATGCCCACCTACCCCATCAACTCTCCTCCCCCCCCCTATCCTCCTGCCCCATCTACCCTCCTTCCCCCTTCCCCATTAACACTCACATGACACAGAAAACGGGGGGCGGCATTGAGGGGCGTGTTGGCGTCCCTAAATACTTCCGTGCCATTTAAGCCTGATACCTACACCTGTCCCATCCTGACCGCGTGTTTGTGTGATAAAGATAAGGCGGACATTAAGGCGAGGCGAAGTGGGAGAGAAAAAATACCATTGATAAGTAACTAAAGAGACAAAAAAAAAACTACCGACTTTTAAGTAACTGCCAAGTGATGTCGGAGGGAAAAAAACACGAAAATATATATGGTTTTAAATAGTCCTAAAGAAAGTAAAAACTACAAAAACACGAGAAAACACGGATGAACGGTTCTCCAAAGAGCGCTTCTTTTACACATCCTTATCTCCTAGAAATAAAAAAAAAATAGTTAAATAAATAAACGAATAAATAAATTTTTCATTACCCTTCCCACGTCATCAATTCCACACCAAAACCGCTTTATCCTCATCCCCGCCTCCCTACTATCTTATCATGACCCTTCCACCTCCCGCCCCGCCTTAAAAGACAGTAAACCTAAAGACGCATTTTTAAAAACGGTACAACTAAGGCCTTAAACTTTTTAAGATGGTACACTTAAATGCACGAATTTTAGGACACAATTCTTATGATCTTGAACCCAAGTGCATAATTTCAAGCCACAATTCTGAAGACCGTACATCTAAATCCATAACTTCTAAAATCGTATACCTAAAAGCTAAAATCAATTCTTTATTCGCAAAAGCTCAACTGATAAGAACACACACCTAAAATGACATCATTCCTTCTGCATAAATGCCCCCCTTAAATACACAACTTCGAAGACCATAGCCCTAAAACGACACAACCCCTAAGATCCCACACCCTTTTCAAAATGCCCTCGGCTCCCAAGACCGTCCGTCCCCTCAAGGACATCACTCCGCGACCAAGCCATGGAAACCTCGTCCATTTCCTAGCCGAGGAAAAACCCGACTTTGATCTGATGCTCTCTCTCTCTCTCTCCCTCTCTACCTCTCTCTCTCCCTCTCTACCTCCCCCCCCTCTCTCTCTCTCTCTCTCTCTCTCTCTCTCTCCCCCCCCAAGCGCCGCCGCCGCCGCTTCCGTCTCGCGTCCAGGGGTCCGGTAGGCTTCCCTGGACTCGAGGTCTCTTGCTCTTTCTTTCTCGGATTTGGTCTCCCTCTAAATCTTTCTTCTCCTGGCTGTACCTCCCTCGCTTCTTTCGTTATCTTTTCGTTTTTCTTTTGTTTTTCTTTTTGCAATTACTTCTTTCTTTCTTTTTCTTTTTATCTGAGTGTGTGGCTGAGGGAGGGAGAGAGAGAGAGAGAGAGAGAGAGAGAGAGAGAGAGAGAGAGAGAGAGAGAAGGGAGAGAGAGAGGAGGGAGGAGGGGAGGGAGAAGGAGAGGGAGAGGGAGAGGAGAGAGGGAGAGGGGAGAGGAGAGAGGAGAGAGGGAGAGAGAGAAGGAGAGGAGCAGAGAGAGAGAGAGAGAGAGAGAGAGAGGAGGAGAGAAACAGAGAGACAGAGAGACAGAGAGACAGAGAGCAGAGAGAGAGAGAGAGAGAGAAACAGAGAGCGAGCGAGAAACAGAGAGCGAGAGAGAAACAGAGAGCGAGAGAGAAACAGAGAGCGAGAGAGAAACAGAGAGAGAGAGAGAGAGAAAGGCAGAGACCGAAAGAGACAGAGAGAGAGACAGAAAAAAGGAAAAGAGAAAGAAATATTGAGTGCATGTATACAATAAAAAGAAAAAAAAAAGAGAGAGAGAGAAAAAAACGGACAAACGAGTGGAGAAAACAGAACCTAGAGGAAAAAAAGAGAAAATGAAAAGTTCAACTTGACCTTAAGCTCTCACTAGCCCCCACCCCCTTCCGCCTCCCTTTCCCTCCATTTCCTCCTTCCTTCCAAACTCCAATGATCCCTGCATTTCTATTCCCGAGTTCTTTCTCGAAAAAAGCGTTTCTCTGACCGCTTCCTCAGTCTCTCTCTCTCTCTCTCTCTCTCTCTCTCTCTCTCTCTCTCTCTCTCTCTCTCTCTCTCTCTCTCTCTCTCTCTCTCTCTCTCTCTCTCTCCTTTCTATCTATATCTATATCTATATCGATATCTAATCTCCCTCTCCCTTTCCCTCTTCCTCTTCCTCTCCTTCTCCCTCGCCATACCCCTTTCCTCCTCTTCCTCCTCCTTCTCCCTCTCCCTCTTCCGCCTCTTTTTTCTCTGTTCCTGTCCCTTTGTCTCTCTGTCTGTCTGCCTGTCTGCATTCCCCCCTCTATTTGCTCTGCTTAAATCTTTCTCGTTCTTCTTGCGTTTATTATTCGCTACGTTGTTTAAGCGTCCCTGTTAACACCCCTTCCGTCTCCCGTTCGTTTCCCCTTCTACTCCTTTTACTCGTGTTTTCCCTAATCCCCGCTTCTCTTCCGGTTCTGCGTTAAGCCTTCGGTTTCCTCGTTTCCCTCTTTCTTTTTTCCCTCTTTCTCATCCCTCGTCTTTTACTTGTTCTATTTTCACTTCTTTCGTTCCCCCCCCCCCCCCTCTCTCTCTCTCTCTCTCTCTCTCTCTCTCTCTCTCTCTCTCATTCTCTCTCTCTCTCATTCTCTTTCTCTCTCATTCTCTTTCTCTCTCCTTCCCCCTCCCCCTCTCTCTATCCTTTTTCATTTTGCTATGTCTTTGATTTCTATCCCTTTTCTTTTTCTCCCCTCTTTTCCTTCTCTTCTTCTTCCTCTTCTATCCTCCGCTTTGTTTCTCCTTCTCTGTCAACCATTCTCCTATTGCCCTATTCTCATTCTTGTCTATCGCTAGCCCCGTCTTCTTGCTCCTCACTATCTCCTTCTTCTCACTCCCCCTCTTCTCCCAATCTCCCTCTTCTCATCCTTTCTTATCCCCTTCTCCCTAACTCCCTCTTTTCACCGTTCCTTATCTCCTCTTCCCTTCAGTCCTTTGATCCCTCCCGCTCTCCTTCTCTCCTTCCCCCTTCCCCTCTCCCATCCGTTCCTTATCTCCACAAGCTCCTTCCCCTCATCCCTCCCCTCCATCTCCCCCTTCCTCCTCCGCCTTCCCTGCATCTCCTCCCCCGCCCTCCACTTCGCGTCTCTGTTGACCCGGCAAACAATGAGGAATATCATTTATTTCTCCCTTCCCCCTGCTTCCTTTGACACCCCCCTCCGCTCCTCCCCCCTCTTGTCTCCTTCCTCCACTCCAGTCTTCCATCTCCCCCCTTCTTTCCTGTCTACTTATCCCATCTCACTTCCCTTCCCTCCTCCTTCACGTTTCCTACCTCTCCTCTCTTCTCCTCTCCCTTCCCCTCCTCTCCTCTCCTCTCCTCTCCTCTCCTCTCCTCTCCTCTCCTCTCCCTTCCTCTCCTCCCCTCTGATAGTACCCACTCCCTCTCCTCCCATCCCTTCCAATTCTCTCCCTTCCCCTTCTCCCTAAGCGAATTAAACGCTCATATGCCATAGCCTCGAACACTTTATGGCTACACAGAGACCGAGACCAAGACTATATGCCACACTGTTAGCGCAGGTGACTCAGCTGTGAGTCTGTCGTGAGAGAGATGAAATATTAAGAGGTAAGACAGTGTGTGGAGGTTTGGAGAGGAGGCGGGGAAAGGGAGGTAGAGGTTGTGGGCGTGTGGGTATGTGGTATGTGTGTGTGTGTGTGTGTGTGTGTGTGTGTGTGTGTGTGTGTGTGTGTGTGTGTGTGTGTGTGTGTGTGTGTGTGTGTGTGTGTGTGTGTGTGTGTGTGTGTGTGTGTGTGTGTGTGTGTGTGTGTGTGTGTGTGTGAGAGAGAGAGAGAGAGAGAGAGAGAGAGAGAGAGAGAGAGAGAGAGAGAGAGAGAGAGAGAGAGAGAGAGAGAGAGAGAAAGAGAACGAGAGAAAGAGAGAGAAAGAGAGGGAGAGGGAGAGAGTTAGAGAGACAGATAGGTGGGTAGGGAGAAGAAAAGGGATAAAGAGAAAGAAAAACAAAGAAACAGAACAGAAAGGAAAACAAATCCTCTCTCTCCATAGCATTACATCACGAGAATCCACCCCTGCCCCCACATACACCCCAAGCACACCCTCCCTCCCCCTCACCCCCTCCTCTCACTCACTCCCAGTTCACACACACTCCACTGTGATGCCTTAATTAAAAGAAAGAGAGTTTGTACAGAGTTGACTACAACAAAGTCCCAAAAAAGTCCCGAGACTGAAGTGAACTTTAAACCGATAAGGAATTCCAGTCCCGCTGTTATGGGCCGCCCAACCGCTCGCTGGAGGCCCCGGAGGCGGTCGCTACTCCAGTGGATTTTGTAAATTAATCCCGCGCACACACATACACACACACACACACACACACACACACACACACACACACACACACACACACACACACACACACACACACACACACACACACACACACACACACACAGACCCTGATATAGATACTGACACAAACATACACATACATACAGACACTAACACAAAGACACATACAAACACACTCACACATACATGCCGACATAGACACAGGCAAGCGCAAACACAAGATACACAGACCTTGACAAAGACAAAGACATAAACAGGAGCACAGACATAGACAACTACACTGACAGAGGCACAGACACAGACGCAGAAACAAACAAACAAACGAAAACAATTAGAAGAAAATAAGGAAACAAAATTAAAAGAAGAGAAAATAAGGAGTTATATAAAAAAGAGGTGAAAGTAGAAGCACAAAAAGCCGAAGCAGAAGTAGGAGAGGAGGAAAAACTCCGAATAAAAAGACTTTTCCCACGCGAGAGTTCTTGGCGGCGATGTTCAACCTCCTCCGCCCATCCCCGAGATTAAACGTCCCTTGCCCAAGCCGCCCCTCGGGACCTACGACCCCCACCCCACCCCCCACCCCCACCCGGACGGACGCCCCTCGCCCCCACCCCCCCGACATCCTAAACAGCTTCCGCGTCTCACAAGGGAACTACAGGCCAGCTTCCGCGTCTCACAGCGGGGGAAATTACAGGCCGGACAGGCTAGCGCCGCATCCCTGGGACTTTACCGCGGCACAACTCACCCCGGGAATCACCTCTCGCCCGACGGAGGCACCTGTCGGAGCACACGCCCCTGTCCCATTAAACTCCGAGACGCCTCAGATCTCAGAATCCCCGGAGGACCTGATAAATCTCCCTGCGAAATCCCTTTACGAAATCCTTTACGTCCCCTTCCCCCCCTCACAATAAAATATCCCCCCGAAAAGCCCTCTCCCCAAAAACAAGAGAGAGAAAGAGAAAGAGGGAGAGGGAGGGAAAGAGAGAGAGGGGGGCGAAAGAGGGGGCGAGAGAGGGAAAGAGAGAGGGGGAGAGGAAGGGAGGAAGGAAGGGAGGGAGGGAGGGAGGGAGGGAGGGAGGAAGGGAGAGAGGGAGGGAGGGAGAGAAAGAGAGAGAGAAAGAGGGAGAGAAAGAGAGAAAGAGAAAGAGAGAGAGAGAGAGAGAGAGAGAGAGAGAGAGAGAGAGAGAGAGAGAGAGAGAGAGAGAGAGAGAGAGAGAGAGAGAGAGAGAGAGAGAGAGAAGCAAACGACAAAATCTCTCTTCAAACGTGACGCGCTCGAAATCCCCCCCCCCCAAAAAAAAAAAAAAAAAAAAAAAAAAAAAAAAAAAAAGTTTTTTACCTCTCCAACCGGAAGTGGTCAGGCGAGTCTCTTAAGCAAGGGAGATTAGTGCGAACTTGATGGCTTCTGCGAAATATAAAGTGCACGCCCGTGGGCTATTGATGACTTTTTTTTTTGCTGATTATCTGTCATGTTCTTCGTATTTTCTTGTAGATTATTTGTTATTAGCTTTGTGAAAAAAACGAAATCATATAATGACAATCGTGATAGTAAAATACTGATGATTGTAACGATGGTGATGATGACGTTGAAAAAATATTGATGATTGCAACGATGGTGATGATGACGGTGAAAGTAAGGACATTTAAAATGATAATGTAATTGTGGTGATAGTTTTATCAGTGATAATCAGTGTTGATAATAATGGTAGTAGTAGAAGCAGTGATGATGATGGATGATGATGATGATGATGATGATGATGATGATGATGATGATGATGATGATGATGGTGATGATGATGGTGGTGATGATTGATGATGATAATGGTGATTTTTCTCATCATCATGATCACCTTTACCACCATCCCATAATCATCATTACCACCATATTTAAAATCCTCATCCTCATCCTCACCACAACCATCACAATCTTCACAACCATAACAACAATACGACAAATAGATGAATGACATTCTCGTCATAAAATAGGTCTAGACTAAACGTGGATTTAATTAATGGTTTCATTTCCGTGGATTAGCATGCACGTGTAAACGACAAACCTTAATTAGCAATAAACAATAACGCAGACTTTAATTACAAGTCGCTCTTCCTCTCTCCCCTCTCTCTTAAAAAAAAAAAAAAAAATAATATATATAAAACAAAATAAAATACAAAAGAAAACAAAATACATCCTAAATATCTTTTGTTTGGTAGAAGATGAAGAAGAAAAAAATAAATAAAAATAGATAATAAAAAATGTAAAAAAAAAAAAAAAAAAAAAAAAACTGACCCGCAAATTGCAGGACCAATATGCAATGCACTCGAAGCCGGAGTAATGTTGCCAAAGATCTACTCCGGGTTTTTGGAGTTGCCACTTGAGACGGCGAGAGCGAAGGGTCTCCAACTCCGCGCTGATTGGCCAAATATTTATTCCATTAACATCATTGGTCGAAACAAACAGGTACTCACGGGGCAGAGGAAAAAATAAGCGAAAAAATGAAGAAAAATATATAAAGATATTCAGCAATTATTCAAAAGATAAACAAAAAAAGGGAGCCTTCGATAAAAAAAGAAAAAGAAAATGAAGCTCTAAAAATATATCCAAAAAAGGAAATCATCAAAATCAAAAGAAAGAAGACTTAAAACGACTGGAAATTTGCTAATCATCACACCGTCACTTGACCTTATTAAACGGCCGAAATAAGTACCTCGCCTGTGCCACGCTTTCCTTCCCATTTGTCTGTCTGCCTGCCTGTCTGCGGACTCGTACGCGTGTTTGTCAATCTGCCTGTCTGCGTCCGCGTTTGTTTGTCCGTGCGTTTGTTTGTCCGTCCGTCCGTCCATCCGTCCGTCCGTCTATCCATTCATCTATCCATTCATCCATCCATCCATCCGTCCGTCCGTCCGTCCGTCCATCCGCCAGTCCGTCCGTCCGTCCGTTCATCCGTCCGTCCGTCCATCCGTCCGTCCGTCCGTCCGTCCATCTACCCATCCATCCATCCTTCCGATCGTCCTTCCGTCTATCTATCTATCTATCTATCCGTCTGCCTGCGGTCCGCCCTTCCTCTCGGGCGAGAAAAAAGCCCCGTAAAGACATTACCTGCGCCGCCTTCAAAAGCGAGAGCCCTTCTTGATGTCATTACGCGTGACGTCTGGCGAGAGTCAGACTATTTACATGCGACATCGTCCAGCCGGCGTCTGTTTCTCCTTCTCTTTCTCCTTCTTCTTCTTCTTCTTCTTCTTCTTCTTCTTCTTCTTCTTCTTCTTCTTCTTTTTCTCATCCTCCTCCTCTCTCCCTCCTTCCCTTTTTTCTCTCTTTCTTTTCTTCCTTTTTTGTCCCTCTTCCTACCCACTCACATGTGCTTTTATTATCTTAAAAGAAAAAAAAAGGAAGACAGAAAAAGAAAGAAAGAAAAAAGAAAGAAATGGAAAGAAAAAGAAAAAAGAAAGAAAAAATAAATAAAGAAAAAGAAAAATGAGAAAGAAAGAAAGAAAAGAAAGAAAAGAAAAGAAATAATAAAATAAAATAAAATAAAAGAAAGAAAGAAAGAAAGAAAGAAAGAAAGAAAGAAAGAAAAAAGAGAAGAAAGAAAAAAGAAAGAAAAAAGAACGAAAAGCAGACGCCTGGTGCACGAGGGGCCTGCTTCGCGTGACGCACCGACGTCGCCGCGTCCACGCCTGGCATCCGCCCCGACTATTTCTGCCTCGTGACGCCCATGAATCTCGATCGCTTTTGACGCATGGCCGCCATTCGTTTTGGACTCCATGGCGGCGTACGGCTGGCAAAGATAGTCTTTTTTATGATCTTTATTCTTATTTTTTGTTTTATCTTTGATCATGATTATTATTCTACTCTTTATTAGATGTATCTAGTGTTATGTGAAACTAATATCGCTTGGTGCTATTCGTTTTAGACTCGATATAGCTGGCAACGTAAGTATTTTTTTTTTATCCTTTTTTTTTACTGTTATTTGAGTATTACAGCCAGGTACCTAATGTGAATTAATACCATTTGACAAGAGGAAAAATGTATCTAAATCAAGTTCTAGATATCAAAGCTTTAGTTGTTCAGTCTCTGACATTTCATCATCAGCGTGACCTTTTACATCTTTTTTCTCTCTCTTTTTTCGCACCTTTCAAAGAGAACATCCTTTATAGTCCATGCGAATGTAAAAATGTGTTAAGTGGATTATCAATCACATTACAGCAATAGAGGAAAAGCAAAAAACAAAATGATCATACTTAATCACTTAACAAAACAAGATTAGCAGACTAACTACAAGCCACGTTAGCAAAAGAGTGGTTACATAAACTGCGGCACACTTGTTAGCACAGCCAAGTGAATCTGAAAGGGGCGAGAGAGACAATCTGATAAAGGGGAGGAACAAGGATCGAGCGAGAACGCGCATGCTACCACTCCACAGGTGGGCGTGCTTTACCTTCTTGTATCCCGCCCACTTGCACGTGCGGGTGAGTGACGCCGCCCGCGAGGAGTCGAGCGACACCACCACGTCCGCGGCAACCCCACCCGCGCCGCCGCCGTCGTCGTCGTCGTCTTCATCGTCGTGTCTGCTCGTCGCCCTGAGGGCCAGCTCCGGCGCCGCCTCGCTGCCTCCGGAGGCTTCGTCTGCGCCGGGCTTCGCGTCGCCGTCGTCGGCCTCGATCCCCGCCCACGTGGACGAGGGGATCTGCCCGTCGCCCAGGGGCACGCCCTCGCCCTCGCCCACCACCAGGCCGCACCGGGTCAGCGCCACGCCGTCGAGGTCGGGCGTGGCCGCGGCGTCCCGGAAGGCGGGGCGGGTCCTCGAGCGGGCGGGGCCGAGGCTAGCGGAGGGGGAGGCGGTCGAGCTCCTGCTGGAGGAGGGCTTGAGAGGGCTGGGGGCGGGGCTAGGCGCGGGGCTGGGGGCGTGGTCGCTGGAGTCGTAGCCGGGGCTGGGGGTTCGCCAGCGCCACCGGTTGGTCATGACGGTGAGGTAGTGGGCCTGGTCGGCGTCCACGGGGAACAGCATGTCCGGCTGCACGCCCTCCTGCATGCCGCGGCCTCGAGCGGACGGATCTAGTCGAGAGGAACGGCCTGCGAGCCGTGCATCGTCACTTCTCGGATTCACTTCTTTCGACGGAATTTTAATCACTGCTTTTGGATTCCTTTTAATCTCTTTTTTTAGCCTTATTCTAAAACGGATTTTCTTTCTATTTCTTTATGTTTTTTGCCTGATTACACAGCAGATTATTCAGTCAAATCGTCCAGTTAACCGATCATTGGCGACTTTCAAAAGCCATGTTCGTTTCACCTCTGCAAAATACCATTATGAAACATAACAAGAAAAAAACAGTCTATGTTAAAAAAAAAATCCTCCGCCACGAACAATATTCCGCAAAATATTTCCATATTTTCCTCCATGTCTTTTTTGTTATTTTTGTTGTTGTTGCTGATTTTCGAACAATTTACAGTCCAATTTTGCCAGCCCGTTTCCCGATAACACTGAATTCGGGCTTTTCGCACTGCTGCCCTTCCCTCTCGCGTTATCTCTTCTTACACCCCTTTCCACCCTTCAAATCTATTTCCCATCTTTATTTGGGGTTCTCTCTTTCCATAGTCAATCTAACTGTCTATCACTCGCACGTGCTTCGCTTTCTATTTCAACGTTTTGATAAAGACGGAAAAAATGTTCGAAGAATTTTGTTTTCTTCTCACAAGAAAACAAATATATATGAGAGACAGACTGACGGTTTTTAAAAGGACTTCTCATTCCTAATGGACAGCTTGTGACTACGACCTTCGGCCTCTTTCACTCTGTCTCTTTCTTTCTCTCTCTATCTTATCTCGAACTTTCTACTTTTTTATTCTCTTTACTAGCTCTCCGTTCTTGGAGGAAAATATTATCTTTCATTCTCTATCTGTCTCCTTTTCGTGTTGTAGTTCTCCCTCCTTTCTTAAAATAACCTCTTTCTAACTCTCTTTTACTTCCTTTCTTGCTGTCCCATCTGAACTGACAACGACCTTCTCTCTCTCTCTCTCTCTCTCTCTCTCTCTCTCTCTCTCTCTCTCTCTCTCTCTCTCTCTCTCTCTCTCTCTCTCTCTCTCTCTCTCTCCTCCCTCCCTCCCTCTCTCTCTCTCTCTCTCTCTCTCTCTCTCTCTCTCTCCCTCCCTCTCTCTCTCTCTCCCTCTCCCCCCGCCCCGTCTTGACTTGACTGACACCAGCACCTCATCGCTCGCGGTGACACTTCGCTGACGTCGGGTACATGTCTTGGACGCCTGCTACGGAGGGGCAGTCAGGAGGTCATACAAAAAGAGGAAAAAAGAGAAAAAAGAGAAAAAAGAAACGATTTCTTCACCTAACTTTAACTTTTAAAAATAATTCCATACCATTATTTCTGTTTTTTTTTTTTTAATGACAACCCCTTTAAATGCGAATCCGGAAATAGAAAAGATAAATAAACAAACCAAAAAACAAAACACAAAAGCCTTCAAAAGAGGAATGTTGCAAGCAGAGAGAGAGAGAGAGAAGAAGAGAGAAGAGAAAGAGAGAAGAAGAGAGAAGAAAGAAGAGAGAAGAGAGAGGAGAAAAAAGAGATGAAGAGAGAGAGAGAGAAGAGAGAGGAGAGAGAGAGAGAGAGAGAGAGAGGGAGAGAGAGAGAGAGAGAGAGAGAGAGAGAGAGAGAGAGAGAGAGAGAGAGAGAGAGAGAGAGAGAGAGAGAGAGAGAGAGAGAGAGAGAGAGAGAGAGAGAGAGAGAGAGAGAGAGAGAGAGAGAGAGAGAGAGAGAGAGAGAGAGAGAGAGAGAGAGAGAATGCGTAAAGTATTATGATATGATTCGTATGAAGAAGAAGAAAAAAAAAGTTGGTGCGGAAAAACAAATTTGCCGGAAGGATTTTTCGAGAGGGACCTGAGCTTTGATCTTTAGGGGGGGAGGGAGGGGGAGGGTAGGAGTAGGGGTCATGGTGGGGGTCATGGTGGGGGTCGAGGTGGGGGTGTAGGGGGTGGAGGAAGAAGCGGTGATTTTAGAAATGTAAAGAAAGATGTCATGAAAAGGAAGTAGGTGGAGGAAGACGAAGAGGAAGAGGAGGAGGTGCACAATTAAGAAAGGGAGGAGGAGGAGACAAGGGTGCAGAAGAGAGGGAGGACGGAGAGAGACAGGAAAACAAAAAACAATAGAAAGGTGAGGAAGTGGAAGGGGATGGGGAAGATGTAGAAAACAAAAGACAACAGATTAGAAAAGAGGAGACAAGCATAAAAAGATGAAACAAAAACAAATAATAGTAAAGAGAAAGAGGGGAATGAACAGGCATGAAAACGTGGAAGAGAAAAGAAAACGACAGTAAAGAAAAGAAAAGGTAATGGAATGAAAGGAATGAAAGAGAAAAAAATAGAAACCAGAACAAAACATAAGAGAAATTACTCAAATAAAAAGAAGACCGAGAAACTATGAAGACGTGGAGCAGGAAGAAAGGAACAGCAAAAACACAAGACATCAGACACTAAACAAAACCAAAAAAAAAAAAAAAAAAAAAAAAAAAAAAAAAAAAAAAAAAAAAAAAAAATTAAACCAACATACAGCGGAGACTCGTTGGCTCGCCGTGACACACGCAGCATGGCAGAGCAAACATAGTCATGAGTTCATTGAAAATAAAAGACAGAAAGGGGCGAGTTCCTTTCGAGTGACTTGCCTCTAAATAACGGATTAAGTCAGTTACAATCTTAAAAATACGTGCGTTTGTGATGAACCTGATGATCACGGTGCGCTCTCTCTCTCTCTCTCTCTCTCTCTCTCTCTCTCTCTCTCTCTCTCCTCCCTCCCTCTCTCTCTCTCTCTCTCTCTCTCTCTCTCTCTCTCTCTCTCTCTCTCTCTCTCTCTCTCTCCCTCCTCTCTCTCTCTCTCTCTCTCTCTCTCTCTCTCTCTCTCTCTCTCTCTCTCTCCCTCTATCTTTCTCACGTTTGTGCCTTTGAACAGCCTGCCTATGTGGACATGAAACTGAGCAATTCCGCTCTCTCTCTCTCTCTCTCTCTCTCTCTCTCTCTCTCTCTCTCTCTCTCCCTCTCCCTCTCCCTCTATCTTTCTCACGTTTGTGCCTTTGAACAGCCTGCCTATGTGGACATGAAACTGAGCAATTCCGCCCACACCCTACGCGTCCTTTACAATCCTGCAAACAGAAAAGGAGGAAAAGGCCGGAATAGAAGGATAAAAGAGAAATTAAGGAATAAAGAAACGTAGCAACATGCTGATGCCGAGACAGAAAGATACAGATACGCAGAGAAACAAGTAGACACCAAGACAAATACAGATACGCACATGTAAATACAAAGAGATACATAAACATAATGGCACAAACACCCACACCCACACATATACACGCGAAAACACACACACACACACACATACACACGCGCAAACACGCGCAAACACACACACACACACACACACACACACACACACACAGAGGTATCTATACACACAGACATACACAGAGGTATGCATACACACAGACACGCACACATCCCTGCTCTCCCCACACACACGCATTGATGAAGCAACCCAAACAAAGAAAAATGTAATAAACTAGAAAACAAACAGCAAAGCATAAAAGAAGTTGTTGGCTCAAAGGATAAAAAAAAAACGGGATGGCCAAACGCGCGCGCACATTGCAGATCGTTGCATGCTGTTGACAGACAAGCAATGGCGAGAGGGGCGATGCCTTCCATACCAAATGAAAAGGCTAAGTGCAAACAACGGGGTGGGGATAACAATGGATCCCGTTTTCTGTTGGTGTTACGTAGAGGGAGAGTGTGAAAAAGAGAAAATGATAACAAAATGAGTTACAGACAGAATGGTAAGAGTCAGTACCCATGATATCTCCCTTTCTGCATCTTTCTTGCTATCTATCTTTTAGTCGCACAAAAACACACACATCTACAGATCCAAACAAGCACATACACTTACACAATACACACACAGCGAAACACAATATACACACACAAGCACAAATACACACACAGAGGTAACCCTTTCTCCCCCTCCCCCTCCATCTTCCTCCCTCCCTTCCCCTCCCTCTCCCTCCTTACCTCCCTCCGTCCATCAATCTCCCTACACCTCTCTCCTTTCCCTCTTCCCGTCTCCCCTCCATCTCCCTCCCTTTCTTTCTTCCACCCTCTCCCTATCTCCCTCCCTCTCCTTCCCTCTCTCCCTCCCTCCCTCTCCTTCACCCCCTCCCTCAGCGACATGTCGGAATCCCGGCCCCGAAAGAGGAACACAAGCCCGACACATGGTCGTTAGTGGTCGGCCCTCCCTCGCCGACGACCGCCGCCAAGTCTCCCTTCCTCGGAGTGGGGGGGAGGGAAGGGAGGGGAGGGTAGGAAAGGAGTGAGGAAGGGAGGGGAGGAAAGGAGTGAGGAAGGGAGGAAAAGAGAGAGGAGAAGAGGAAAGGAGTGGAGAGTGGATAAGAGGAGTGAAGGGTGGATGAGAGAAGTGGAGCGAAGGGAATGAATTGGTAATGGAGGAGCAGTGTACAACGGAGGGGAGGATGGGAGTAGAGGGCAAGAGTGGAGGGAAAGAGAGGGAAGAGGAGGGAAAGAGAGGGAAGAGGAGGGAAGACATGGGGAAGGACGAGAAGGAAGGGAGGGGAGAGGAGGGGCCGGGGGTAGGGAGAAGCCTAGCGAGATAGCCTTGTGATAAAGAGCGCAAAACCCTGAACACAAAAAATAAAGAATAAAAAGAAAAAAGACAACACAAAAATCACAATAATAAGGTAAACAAACATCAATAAAATGCCTCACACCTCCCCACCCTTCACACGTAACCGTCGCGCAAGCATTCACGCAAACAAACAGATAATCAGCCGCGCCAAATCTAATTAAAAGACAACACTAATAAGCAAAAGCAGCAGAGCGATGCCATCCTCCCTGCTGAATCATGACAGCAGGCAAGGAGAGGCCATGGCAGCAGGAGGAGTGTCACGAGAGGTCCCCGAGTGCGCTGGCTGGCTGGCCGGACCTCCCGACGCCACAAAACCGCAACGAGGGAGGGAGAGAGGGAGGGGGGGGGAGAGGCAGAGCATGAAAGGTAGGGAGGGAAGGAGGGAGAGAGGGAGGGAGGTAGAGAGGGAGAGAGGGAGGGAGGTAGAGAGGGAGAGAGGGAGGAAGGCAGGGGGGGGGGAGATAAGGAGGAAAGGAGGCAAGGCGGGGAGGAGGCAAGGAGGAATGAAGAAAAGAAGGGGGGCAGAGGAGGGGAGGCACAGCGAGGAGGCAAGGCAAAGAAGACAAGGCAAGGAGTGTGGAGGCAAAGAAGGGGCATAGGAGAAGAGAGGCGTGAGAGGCACAGACGAGGAGAAAAGAGAAGAAGGGGAGAGGAGAGGAGGAAAAGGGGCTGAAGAAAGGAGGTAGAGAAGAGGAAAATAAAAGAGGGAGAAAGAGATGACAGAAGAGAGGATAAAGGAGAAGGGGCAGGTAATTAAAAAAGGAGAGAGTGGGAAGGGAGAAATGGAATGAATGGAAATATCTAAACCAGATGAAAAGGGGAAAGGGAGGAGACAGGGAAAATGTGAAGAGAAGAATAAAAGGAGGGGAATAAAGGTAAAGAAGACCTAAAAAAAAAGACCCATGGCAGAAGGAAACAAAAATGAAGAGAAGAGAATAGAGAGAGAAAAAAAGAGAGATACACAGACCGAATTTGAGAATGGATAACGACCAAGTGTATGAGCATGGGGAACGAAGAAGGGGGAAAACAGGAGAGGGAAAAGAGGAAAAAATAGAAAGACAAGGAGAGATAGCAGAGGGTGAGTGAGAGAGAACGGTAGATAGACATGAGATAATGAGGAAGTTGTGTGAGAGACCGGACGGGGGAGAATAAGAAAGGGAATAAAAAACGTAACAACACATAACAGCTTTTCAGACACTGCGAGGATAATGGCCGAAGGAAAATCTTTGCCACATTGAAATAATAGTGATGATGGTAATGATAGGGATGATGATAACGGTAATGGTGATGATAATGATAACAATGATGATGATGATGATGATGATGATGATGATGATGAAGATAATGGTAATGATGATGATAAGGATGACGACGACGATGATGGTGGTGATGGTGATGATGGTGGTGATGGTGATGATGACAACGACGATGATGATGATGATTATTATGATGATGATGATTGATGATGACGATGACGATGACGATGACGATGACGATGATAATGATGATGATGATAGCAATAATAATAGTAACAATAATACTGATGATAATAATAATAAATGAATAAATAGATAAATAAATAAATAAATAAACAAATAAATAACAATAACGAAAACCAAATAGACAAAACACCGAAAATCATAGTCCCCCTTTAAACCGGGAAACATTTAATGCCTGATCAATTTTTATCGCCACCTAATGGCTATTCATGTCACTCGTGAAACTTTCTCAAGGCTTATCCCCATATGCGGCTAACACACACCCTGTATCTCCCTCTCATTATTTTTAGAGAGAGAACAGGCAGCGTAGGGACCGTAGAGGGACGGGAGTTAAGGGGTTCTATAACGCAATTCGTATTTCCTTTCCCACCGACGAACGAAAGCGGGTGACGTCATCGTCGACGTCAGTGTTGAGGTGTATACTTGGATACAGATTCGATTTGTAGGTTTGTGAGCCAGAAATGTGTTGTTGCGTTTTTTTTTTTTTTTCGATATCAAAGAGGTTCCTTATTTCTGTCCACCTTTTCCTTATTAGCGACAGATTTCCCCGCGCCTTCCCTTCTCTTTTTCATTCCTTCTCCCATCTTATGTTTCCTCCTCCTCTTTCTCTCCCTTTATGCCCTCGCATTATCGCCTCATCCTTTCTCGTTACATTCTCACACTCCTTGGCCTTACTCACGCCCGCCCCATGCCTTCCTACCCTAATCGCTACCCAACGCCCACCGCCAACCCTCCCCTCCCCTCCATCCTGCCCTAATCCCTACCCAACGCCCACCGCCAACCCTCCCCTCCTCCCCTTCATCCTACCTTAATCCCCACCCAACACCCACCGCAAAACCTCCCCTTACCCCAAACCCTAATTCCTACCCAACGCCCATCCTAAGCACTACCCTACACCCACCGCAATCCCTCCCCACCCGCCCACCCGACTGCCCGCCCGCCTGCCCGACTACCCACCCGTCCATCCTTACGCCCACCCGCCCGCCCATCCGCACGCCCACCCAACGTCCTTCGCTCTTATCCTCTCACACTTCACTTCTCGCCTGCTACAGGTCATCGGATCGCGCCAAGCCATCCGTTAGACGCAATTCCTCTCGCTATTCTCCGGCTTGAGGCTATAAAAAGGGGAAAAGGGGAGAGAAAAAAGAAAATGAGGAAAAGAGATGGAGAGAGAGAGAGAGAGAGAGAGAGAGAGAGAGAGAGAGAGAGAGAGAGAGAGAGAGAGAGAGAGAGAGAGAGAGAGAGAGAGAGAGAGAAGAGAAAGAGAGGAGAGAGGAGAAAGAGAGATAGAAAGAGAGAAAGAGAGAGGAGAGAGAGAGAGAGAGAAGGAGAGAGAGAGAAAGAGAGAGAGAAGAGAGAGAGAGAGAGAGAGAGAGAGAGAGAGAGAGAGAGAGAGAGAGAGAGAGAGAGAGAGAAAGAGAGAGAGAGAGAGAGAGACAGACAGAGAGGAGAGAAGATAAAAACGTGAAAAAAGAAAAGAAAAAAAAGGAAAGAGGAAGAAAAAAGAGGAAAATCCGAAATCACTTCCTTCCATTTTTCGTCTTTGAGGAAGAAAAGCATCTTCGCACGTGTGGAAGATCTTTGATACTGCCCTGAAGGAAGAATGAGGAAGAGGGGGGGAGGGGGGTAGGAAGAGAGGGGGAAGGAAGAGGGGGAGGGGGGGAGGGGGGTAGGAAGAGAGGGGGAAGGAAGAGGGGGAGGGGGGGAAGGAAGAGGGGAGGGGGAGATAGGGAGGAAGAGAAAGAGGGGAGGGGGGAGGGGAGAAAGGGAAGGAGGGAGGGAGAGATAGGGTGGAGGGGAGGGAAGGAGGAGAAAGAAAAGGCCTGAAAGGAGAATGGCAGAAATGAAGAGGAGAGAAAAAAGACTCAGAAAAATAAATAAGAAATAAGAAAATAAATAAATCAATAAAGAAGAAAAGACGGAGAGAAAGAAAGAAAGAAAAATGGACCCAAATATCTCCCTTTTCCTATCCCCTCTCCCTAAAAGCTTGGCACCAGTAAGGGAGAGTGCAGAGGGAGAGGAGAGAGGGGGGGAAGGAAGGAAGGGAGACGAAGATAGTCAAAGTCTCAGAAGGAAGGAGGAAGGAGGAAGGAAGGAAGGAAGGGGAAGGGAGAGGAGGAAAGACGCAGAAGGAAGGAATGATGACAGGAAGGAAAGGAAGGGAGACGGAGAGGGTGAAAGAGTCAGAAGGAAGGGAGAAGGAAGGAAGGAAGGAAGGGGAAGGGGAAGGGAGAGGGGGAAAGACGCAGAAGGAAGGAAGGAAGGAAGGAAGGAAGGGGAAGGGAGAGAGAGCAGAAAGGAGCCGAAGAAAGGGGGAGACAACGATATAAATGGAAGAGAAAGGACAGCAGAAAGGGGTAGAAGAAAGGGGGAAGAGACAGAGAGTAGAACGAGGTAGAAGTAAGGAGGAAAAGAGTAGGTAGGGAGGGAGGGACGGGAGAAAGGGAAGGCGGAAAGAGTAGGGAGGGAGGGAGGGGGGAAAGGGAAGGCAGAAAGAGTAGGGAGGGATTGAGATAGGGGGAAGGATGAGGGAAGGAGAAGGGAGGGGGAGGAGGAGGGAGGGGGAGGGGGCGCTTAACGGACCTTTTACTGTGCGCAAATGCATGGTCGATAACTCTCCCTTCCTGCCCCGAGCGCCCCTCCAACGTCGCCTCCTCCAAAGGAGTAATGATAACTGATAAAAATGGTAAGAATAACAGCAATGGCAATAATAAAACTAAAGCTGATGATAAAAGCAATGGCAATAACATTTATAATCATAAAGACAATACTAACAGCAATAACAATTGTAGTAATAAAGTGAAAATAAAAGCAATGCTATAATAATAATAATAATAATAATAATAAAAAATAATAATAATAATGATAGTAATAGGATTGATAATAACAGCACTGACAAAAACAATAACAATGATAATGACAATAATAATAATAACACTAACAACACTAACTAAGCTGGCACATGTAAGAATATCAATAATAATAACAAATATGATAATAATTGCACCAATGGTAGCAATAAGGCCCCATAAAAACAACAATACCACCAAACAACACACACACACACAAAAGCAAACAAACACAATCAAACAACACACGCACAAAAACATACAAACAAACGCAAACAAACACACAAAAACAAACACACAAGCAAACAAGCACACGCACAAACAGACCCCAGCACAGCTTCCCATGACCCTCCCCCATCCAAACACTGTTACACAACTCACCCCCTATCACTAGCACACATCACCACCCCGTCCTAGGAATGTTCTAGAAAAGAAGCAAAAAGTCCGTGACATCAGTGTATATCCAAGGCCTCGGATGCGGGATTCTTGACGTCAGTGTGTTTGTGGCTTAAGCTTATAAACACCAGTTCAGTTTGGTGATATCTGTACACCACTGCACACTGTGTAAACTGTGACAGGCTGGTTTCCACAGTTGCAAGACGACCCGTCGAAGGTGGCTGCTTATACTGTTCCTTGGTGAATTTGTGATGATTTTTTTAATGAAATATAGAGAGAGAATGAGAGGTAATAAGAGATGAGAGAAAAAGAGAGAGGGAGAGAGGGAGAGGGAGAGGGAGAGGGAGAGGGAGGGAGAGAGAGAGAGAGAGAGAGAGAGAGAGAGAGAAGAGAGAGAGAGAGAGAGAGAGAGAGAGAGAGAGAGAGAGGAAAGAAGAGGAGAGAGAGAGAGGAGAGAGACAAGAGAGAGATATAAGACAGATAAGACAGAGGAAAAATGAGAAAGAGGTAGAGAGAGATAACGACAGAGACAGACAAACAAACAGAAAGACATAATATATATATCGCAACCCTAGAGACGAATCCCCGTCGCTACAGTCAAGTGATAGACACACACACTGACTGCTGTAAGAGACAGATTAACCTTTTTCTGCACTTGAGTGTGACAGTTGAAGCGCTTACAGTTTTCTCCGGGAATCCAACTTTGCGGTAAAACAGAGTCGATGGCACAGCTTCATTAACTAAACCAACATATAAACAAGCGGATAGCGAAACAGATAACCACGCAAACGAATAAACTGAAAACTAAATAAAGACACTAATAAACAAATAAATAATAACAACACAAATCGGTTCATCTTCACCCCCCCCCTTCCACTCGCAAGGGAGATGTGTTCCTCCCTGTTATCGGCGAGCGCGAGCACCTACACGCGCGAGGCAGACCTTGGCGAGCCGTGCCGATAACAGCCTTAATAGCCGCGCAAAACACAACACCATCGCACGAGCCTCGGTCCCGACAGACGCCGAGGGAGGGGAGAGGGCCCTGCACGCCGCCGAAGGGCCGCTCGGTCGGTAGGGCGGTCGGCCGAGCGGGCTTTTTGTGCGGTCATTCTCGGGTCATCACTTCTCTTTTTCTCTCTTTCTATCTCTTTTTTTTCTCTCTCCCCTTTTTTCTATCTCCTCCACTCTCTCTTCTCCTCGAAAGGCACTCCCGATAACGGCTTGCCACGCGGAGCGATAACTGCCTCAAGAAGCAGGCTAGAGACAGGCAAGCAGGCAAGCAGGCAGGCACTCGGGCACCCACACTATCGCACACGCTGGAGGGCCCGCGCACTTGGGCATAAGCGGCAGGGTACGGCCGCCGCAGTGGCGTGGTGGCACTGTGACGGAGAGGTGCCCAGGCAACACTGAGCGGCTCTCTCCCGTCTCTACCCACGATGGGGGCACTGCCAACTTCCCCAGACGCCCTCCCGACCCCCCCCCAACCCCTCTCCTTCCCTAAGTCCTCTCCCTCTCCCCTCCTCGCCTCTCCCTCCAAGCTCCCTCGCCCCTTATCTCCTTCCTCCCTCTACTCTTGCTTTTCCTTACACTCGTCGCCCATTACTCTCGTCTACGCTTACTCCCATCTTCTGATCCTACTCTCTCTCATTGTCTCTTTCTCTTACTCATCTCCATTTACATCCTACGCTCCTTTCTTGTGATCATTTGCCCTTATCGCGTGTCTCACCTCTCCTACCATTTCTGCATTTCTTCACTTATCTGTCTCTCTTCTTCCTTCCTATTTTCATTCAGATTTATGCGCCGTTCTTTACTCCATTTTGCTCTGTTATTATTTTTTTTCGCGCTCTTTCTTATCATTTCCATTGTCTTATCTCTTTTACCTATTTCCTTCATCTCCTATTCTTTACATTTCTCTTCTTCCAACTCCAACTCATATTTTCTCTTGTTCCTTCGTATCCTCTTTCGCTCTCTTACTTTCCTCTCTCCCATTTCCTTCACCCTTCCTCTTATCCCTCCCCCTTTCTCTTCTACTCCCCTCTCTCCCATTTCCAACCTTCCTTCTCTTTTCGCTCTTTACCCTTTAGCACTCTCCCTCGCCCCTCTTTTTAATAACTCTTTCCTCCTCCCCTTCTCCTCCCCTCATCACAACCTCCCCTTTTTCCCTAAACACACTGTACCCTCTCTTCATCAGCTTCAACCTCCCACCTTCCACCCACCCTTTTTCCCCTCATTAAAGTCCCTCCCCCTTCCCCTTCTCCCTTCTCCTCCCCCTCCCCTTCTCCCCGACACACCTCTCCCCCCACACATCCCTCCCCTTCCCTTTCCCCTATAGGTACCCACCACCTCCCCTCATGTGGATATTAATAATCTTATCCCCTCTATCGATATCCTCATCATTTCTATAATCTATCACTCTATCCCCCCACCTTACCTTCAACTCCCTAACCCCTCCCCCCTTACCCCTCAACTCCCTAATCCCTCCCCCTTACTCTTCAACTCCCCAGCCCCCTCCCCCTTAACCCTCAACTCCCCAACCCCCACCCCCTTTCAGCCATACTGCTCCCTTACACACTAGAGATCGAGATCGTGAGAAAGAAAAAAGTAGTGTGCGAAATGACGGCCTATAATGTGCTATTTATTACGCGTATGTTGCTGATTTTCTGTAAACACACACGTGCAGTTGGTAATATGAGAAACAGTTCTTAAATGAACACACGCGCACACACATATACACTTACAAAAGAGAGTGACAGAGACAGATATATAGGTAGGTAAACACGTACATACACACATATATTAGACAGACAGACAGACAGATAGATAGATAGATGGATATATATATATATATATATATATATATATATATATATATATATATAGAGAGAGAGAGAGAGAGAGAGAGAGAGAGAGAGAGAGAGAGAGAGAGAAGAGATAGAGATAGAGATAGAGATAGAGATAGAGATAGAGATAGAGATGGAGATGGAGATGGAGATGGAGATGGAGATGGAGATGGAGATGGAGATGGAGATGGAGATGGAGAGAGAGAGAGAGAGAGAGAGAGAGAGAGAGAGAGAGAAAATAAGATAAAATAACCAAAACTTTCGAAAAGTAACCGTTCTTCTGGCATCATAAAAGTCTGGAGAAGATAATGCTTAAGTAAACAGCATTAAGTTACACAAACAAAAACAGAAGCATGAAAACAACCACAAAGTCCAAGGAGAAAGAGAGAAAAAAAAGTGAAACCAAACGAACTCTTTAAAAATAACGAAATACACCATTAGAGAAAATGGAAGAAAAAGAGAAAAATATACCATGAGAAACGTCATAAAGTAGTCAAAAATAATAATAATTATCAGCCGCCTTAAGTAGAATCATTTACCTTTATAACCCGCACCTGTCGACCTTGGTAATCACCTAAAAATCACCTAGAGATACCTTAATTACCCCAATTAACGCTCGCTTAATGTCTTGTTTTGCGGGAGTCATTAAGCCACTTCTTTTATCATCAAAGATTCTTTAGTTTCCCGTTTTTCTGTTAATCATTCCTCGGCGGGTCATTTATTACTTTCTTATTTACGCATTTATCACATTCTTTCGTTCCAACCATTCGTTATTATCGTCCGTTCCTGATATTCCCCTGACTGATTTATTCACCTATCAATCTTTGTTTATTTGTTTTTGTAATCAACTTCTGTGTGTGTGTGGGGGGGGGCGTGCCTGTGCGTATGCGTACATGCTTGTGCATATGCATGTGCGTATGCGTGTACATGTGTACCTGTATGCGTCTTGGCATGTGTGCGTGTCACTGTGCCGCCCCCTTTAAGCCAAACATTACCCCCCCCCCCCCAACAGCAAGTAAGCACCGCCGGCTCTCCCTCTTGATGATAATTCACTCAATTCGACTTTTAAATCAAGTTCTTCCCAAGCCGCAGAAAAACCCGCGGGTGAAAGAAAGCCTGACAATGCGACCTCCCGCCGCTCGCTAAGCTCGCCTCTACTTCATCTCTCTGCTCATTTATCTACTTTTTCTTTCTCCTTATTTATCTACTTTTTCTTTCTCTACTTTATCTCTCTGCTCATTTATCTACTTTTTCTTTCTGCTTATTTATCTACTTTTTCTTTCTCCTTATTTATCTACTTTTTCTTTCTCTACTTTAGCTTTCTGCTTATTTGTCTATTTCTTTCTCTTCTTTATCTTTCTGTTTATTTATCTATTTCTTTCTCTACCTTATCTTTCTGTTTAGTTGTCTATTACTCCTTTTTCTGCTATTTTATCTAATTTTTCTTTCTCTAATTTATCTTTCTCCTTATACATCTACTTCTTTTTCTGCTTTATGTTTCTGCTTATTTATCCGCTTCTTCTTTCTCCACTTTTATCTTTCTGCTTATTTATTTACTTTTATGTCTGAATAATATCCTGTTTATCTTTCTTTACCTTCTTTTCTCTGCTCATTTATCCATTTTTCTTGTTCTATTTCTTTCCCTTAATTTAGCCGCTTCCCTCCTACCTTATCTCGGCGTTTATTCTTCTTCTTCTACTTTATTTCTGCTTTTATCTACACTATCTTTGAGATTAATTATTTAGTCTTTTTTTTATCTCATCTCTGCTTATTTATCTCTTTATCATCTTTATATTTCTGCTTATTTATTCATTTGACTTATTCTATCTTTCTACCTAGTTGTCTATTCCTAGTTGTCTTTTATGTCTACTTTCCATTTACATCTTTTCTACCATCTCTCTCTGCTTATTCTATCTACTTATCTACCCATCTAATTACCATAATCATCATCCTTGTCACTGCTATTTCATCTTCTCGAAGTGCCTAGGATTAAATAAATCTTCTTAGATCTCATATATTCACCAGAATATATTACCCCCCCCTCTCTCTCCTCTCCTCTTTCTG